>NC_048416.1:812378-892587 GCF_013103735.1 Etheostoma cragini
GTTGTTGTGTGTGTGTGTGTGTGTGTGTGTGTGTGTGTGTGTGTGTGTCTGTGTGTCTGGTTGTTGTGTGTGGGTGTTTGTGTTGAACCCTGCAGCCCGCTCTGACTCCAGCTGACAGATGACTGCAGTGATTTCCAGGATTCAGCAGATTAGGGGATTAAAGACTGAAGGCTTCACACAATAAACCTAATGCATACGCACGGCAACAAACTCGCACACGGACACACACGCATCAAACAAACAGGGCTGTGGGGCTGTTCAGAGGTCAGTGATGCAGAGTGTGACCCCCTCTGCGGGGCTTTGTCCTGCATTGTGCAGATGGGACTGTCCCATTTCACACATGCAAACAGATGGAAAACGGCATCAAAAAACCTCAAGTGTCCACTTTCCCCAATGCTATTTTGACACAACAGGCAAGACCGGTATTTGTACCGAGCGGCCAGTTGATACATTTTCTCTGTTTCCCACCAATTCAGAACCCACTCAGTGTTAGATAATAAACCAGCATAGTGGGCTGTATGTTTTGTGACTTGGCCACTGCAATTTTGTTGCCAGTTTAGAGCCAAGCGTCCCTTTCAAACACTAAATGGGCACCATTGTGTTCATTGTTTCAAATTCTGTTAATGATAACTACATTGCGGCATGTTAACTGTTGTCATAACAAACCACTGCTCATACTACATGTCGCTCCGGTGTAGTAACCTGTAGCAAATGGTTACTATTTCCTGCACAGTGCTAATGTTATTCCTTTACCTGGACAATTCAACCAGGTGTAAAACGCTGAGCACTGTTTCCACTGACAGTGCAACCAAAGAACATTAGCAAGTTTGACTTTAAATCCATTAGATTTACCCCTGATTTCCGCCTACTGCGTAACGGCTGCTGCCATGACCGACACCTGAAGTCACGAGGACCCACAAGATCTTATAAATTCACATATGATCGCTTGATATAATAGGATGCAGTTCCTATAAACAGAACCTCCGACCTGATGACTTCATGATTATGACATTTTCAAGGTGTAGTCCAGGTAGATATGATCTATCCATGAGCACTGTGTATTTTATTTTGAAAATTAACCAGATGTTTTATTTTGTTTCTGTGCTCGACTTCCTGGCCTTTACAATCTGCTGTGTGCTGAATTACTGTGGAGCTCTCCTGCATCCGGAAAAAAAAAATTTGGAGGGCTAGGGATCGCCGGAGCTGGGACAGAGTCAGGACACAGCCGCTCAGCAGTTAGTGGAAATACACACATCGACTTTAACGGAAATCCAACAACTCTGCTGCCGTTCCGGAGCGGATCCGCAGCCATTCCGCAGTTATTGGAAATCAAGGGTTAGTGTGTGGCGCCAAATGTCTCCAGGAAGATGCTAAACAGGATATAGCACGCAGTTATCCCCAAGCAGATCTACACACCTGCAACTTGTAACCTCATTCACAAGCAGGTCTCGAATGATTCAGTGCATGATTATTTCATCAGGTAAAATCATTTTTTAAAGTATAGCAGACTCTGTGGTTTCACTGTACATAAGACTGTACCATCTTATCATTTGAGGCAGAACAGAATAGGTGGTAATGGAAGCCGAAACAAACGCTTGTCACTGCTGATTAACTAAGAACACTGACCTTTAGAGAGCGGAGAGGTGGCTGAAAATGATGGGCTCTGTGACAGAATTCAGAGAGGACGGGGCATTGTTTACGCTGCTGCTGTATTTGTCAGTGCGTGCGGGTGAATAGAAAATACTATAGCTTAGCTCTATTATTATAAGCTGCTCGGTCCATCCTACTTCCCCACTCAGCTATTTCACATACCTGTGGCTTTTTTGAGACAGAAATACAATCAACACTGTCATAAATTTCAAAATCAAAAAGAAAACTGCAGAAGGAATGGTTTCATCTTGGTTTGGCCTCCTGCGGAGCGGTTTTTGGGTAGCATGAAGGGCTTTGATGAGATGGGACCATCTCAGTTTCACCTCTCATTTCTACTGCTTATTTCCTGCTTACAATGCCACTCCACATTTCTCTGCTCTAGCTGTCTTTAGTCCTCAATTTGATTAATTCATGCTCCATTGTCTTTTCCGCTTCATATTTCAGCATTTCAACTTTTGACATTAATTGTGATCCTTCGGGGAGCTTGTCTAGACATATGGGATAGCATGCTGTGGTTTTTTGAGAGGCTGAAATTACAAAGACTGGCTGTTGAAGGAGCAGTTGCATTAATTGCAGTAATTGATTAATTGGTGGGTAGATGGGCCTGTAGGAAGTAACAGACGGTAAAATATTGGTAGATGACATCTCCCATGGTTTTCTGAAGAAATGTTTTGTGGCTTGGTTTTTGATAAAAGTCAAACTAAAAGGATATTTTCCCTTAAGAGATTACATCGGGGAATCCAATGTTTTAGTCTACCAGTGAGATATCACTTCCTCTGCTTCCATAACTTCTATAGCCTTTTAATTTATGATTGCATCAATTAACTCGCCCCATCAAATGTAACAAAAACTGTTAAAAAAAAGAATATTCTATTTTAATTATTCTGTATCACAATTAGAATGTATTAAGATATAAAAAATCAAAGTTCACTTTTTGACAAACAGTTTGCAAAGATGGGCTCCCTTGAATGGTGTGTTTTGGGGTGATAAGAGAGTGTATAGAGGAGTGTGTTAGTTTGTAGCAGCCTCTGGGTTGTGAATGATTTAATCAAGGTAAACACAGTGGATCATAGCGTGTAATGCTCTGCCGCTAATATAGAGCCCTCGATATCTCTTTATTGAGACAATGATTTTCAAAATGACTGCCAAGATGCTTATTAGACGTAGAATTAGCCGGTGAGACTCTTAACTTAATGGGAAAACAATTTTGAATCCAAAATGGTCTGAAATTATTTGGAGTCAGCAATTAGCTTACTTATTACTGATACTGTGTCTTTATGCACTCCTGCATTGGCTCCCGCTTTAGAAGTCATTACATTAGAGGATTGCTAACAGGACATGTATATTTTTCTTAGACTATCCCAAAATCTGAATGCCATTAGCTCACTCCTTTCCCGGACATACTGTTTAGGACCTTAATGGACTAGCTCAGACCTGCGTGCGTGCGTGCGTGCGTGCGTGCGTGCGTGCGTCCGTGCGTGCGTGCGTGCGTGCGTGCGTGCGTGCGTGCGTGCGTGTCGGCATTCGCTGGGCTTTAGAGAAAGTGACGCTTGTAGAGAGCAGCCTTCATCTTGGATTACCATGCTCATGGATCCTGTGGGTTTTTGTGTTGGAAGAGATGACAGAGTGGGATGATATTTCCTACATCTGTCTGACAGCTGACCAACTGGTTTTAACTCATCCTCCTCACACGCCCATGGTGCGTTGTTGTGAGCTTCCTTTCATGTAAATTGAGCAACAAAAAAAGTCTCTACTTGCTCATGCACTCGTGAATAATGTCTAGTGCCAAGTCTTTTAGCATTGACTACACCGTGTAAGGCTCGCCCGTCAGTGACTAGTAAAGTCTTCACACCGGAAACAAAGACTGATGACAGCTAGAGCTTAAAAAGGTTAGGCATGGTTTCAGCTTCTCAAATAAGCCCCATTTAAAGCTCTTCCTATATGATAGTTGACTGACTATTTTGGACTGATGCTTAGATTAAACCCGTAAATAGAAAACATTATCTTGGACTATTTTATGACACAGTTCAAACTCATTGATCAATCAAGAAAATAATCTATATGCATGTTTTGGTTACAACTTTAAAGGCCTAATTAGGGGTGCTCATCGTCTGTCAGTCGACATGACACATGCTGTGCAACCTGGGTAAAGGCTGACTCCATTGTGTAGTTAAATAGGTCCCATTAAAGATGCAAAAGCAAGCAAAATGCCCCTTGAGCCTTTCTAGGCAACAGTGAATCAAACTGAATTTCTTGGCTGACATTGCAGAGCTAGCTGGTATTAAAAAGTAACCACGGAGAGCATTCATCTGCTGGCCCTGAAGTGCAGTTTTCTTTTAAAACTATTTCCATCAGTGTGGAGAGGTGTGTAGTTTCCAATTCAAATTACAAATTATCTTGCCTTGACATCAGCTAAGGGACACATGCAATAACACACTAGCAATTCCAGTTAGGGATTACTGTGGTTTCTCCATTTACTGTACTCTTACTCCGCTACCTTTGATTTGTGGGATCATTCAATTCCATGCATTTCACAGCCAATGGAATACCCACAAACTCTCTGTGGCAGCCAATGAATTCCTGAGATGTAGTGCACCTTCAGTCCCTCTATTGCTTATCCCCCCCCTCTTTTTCTCTCTGTTGCTCTTTCTAAGCAGACATGCCTAGTTAGTCTAAAATGGCCTTGTGAAGGAGGACGCAAGTTAAGATGGCATCCCCCGAGACTGTTCAGAGAAGTAATTTAATAAACTTTGATATTTTCTCACTCCACAAGGGAAATGGAATAGGCTCAGGAAAGTAATGAAACTCAGCTGTTGAATTTTTAATATTACAAAATCAATTTCCTGTACTTGAACATAACCAAGGAAGGATCTCCTTCTTCTACCTGAGTTGCAAAATCCACAGTGTAGCATTGACTTGCGGCTAGCCTCCTTTTCCTACTGATACCAGAGTGGGGAGGCCTAAAGGTTTAATCCAACCATTTGTTCAACAGCTTCTCTTGGCTCCCACCTCTCCTTTGACATTTGACTAGCAGAAATATAGCTTGTCCTTACTTCTCCTTAATGGTGTCAATTTCTAATTTCCTGCAAACTTCCAAAAAAGCTCTCAAAACATTCTCCAGCTTCTTTGGCATTTTAACATACAATCATTATGATATTCAAATGAAAGTCAGTAAATAATACTTTTGAATTTTTTCCCTCCACTTCTTTCAGACCAAGTCTAATGGTCTCTTAGTATCCTATGAATTAGGTTTATTTTGATGATTTTGTAACTTGACGTTCATTGCCAATTAACTTTAAAAAATTAACTTTTTAAAATGTGTGGACTACTGTTTCCGAGCCTTGAGTTTGACATTTTGGCCATCACTATCTCGGTTGCTTGTTACCCAACGTAGCAAGTTTTGGACCAGAGGGTGGAGCTGGGGAGGAGGATGTGGCCAAGCCAGTGGTCAATGAATCCAATGGCGGTACGCTAAGCTAAACGCTAAAGAGGGAAATTTGCCAATTTTCAAATGGCTCAATCAAGTCATCCAATGGAGTTTTACCAGCGGGTAACCACAGACCTCCGTGTACTAGCCCCGTTCAGGTACAGAACATCTTAAAACAACTGTCCCTTAAGCAAAAATGCAACCGAACGTTGAACAGGAAATTTTTAGGTGACCAAAATGTTCAAATCAACTTTGAAGTGGGGCGCCTGGTTAGCTCACCTGGTAGAGCCTTCGCCCATGTACAGAGGTTTACTCCTTGATGCAGCGGCCGCGGGTTTGACTCCCACCTGCAGCCCTTTGCTGCGTGTCATTCCCCCTCTCTCTCCTCTTTCAGCCTAGAGTGAAATCTGTTATTTAAATTTTGTCAGTGGTTTTGTCAATAACATGCTTCCATATGTTTGACTGATCATTCGATTGGACTGATTGGTATTTGATAATTAGCTGTTTCCTAGCTTCACGCTTCTGTCAAGGCTGTTTGTTTACTGCAGATATGCAGTGACACTCCTTTTACCCCGACTCCATCGCTATGTGTGGCAGAGAGAGAGAGAGAGAGAGAGAGGTCAGGTGATGATTTATGACTGCGATGCTGCATTCCAGCACAGGATGATTAATCTCTTCTGGGAACACTTCACGAGTACAAGTTTAACCTACCTCGGCCTTGCACATGCACGCCAGTGCACACAAGAGCACAAACACACCCATCCGAAAGCACATGCGTGCTCTGCATGCCTGACTAGCAGGGCATAAACGCAGGGGCAGAGTGCATGTGGTGCTTTTGTATGCAATTCATGTGCAACTACCCTCTCACCCTTCTACACACACACACACACACTTGCCCAACCCCACCCCCAAATAGACCCATCCCCTCTTTTCAACTCTGCATCCCTTGTTCATTCTGTTTTTTCTTTCTCCTCACTGACCTCAGTGGTGCAATGTATCACATTCACCCCTCTCCTCTTTCGCCTCGTCTATTCATCACAAACAGTCACAGATGCTCACCCTCACACACAGAGAAAGAGAGTGAGAAAGGGAGAGAGAGAGTGAGATACGGCCATTTGGCTCCAGTAGCAGTGAGCATAAGGCTATAGGATTAGTGCTGCTAGGTGCTAAAAGCTTCAATGTCTTAATAAGCACAGAGAATAGCAGGGACTGGCTGTATCAGTGTGATACAGCTGGGCCTCTGTGTGTTTTGCATAAGTGTGTATAGTCAGGTGCTCTGCGCAGGTACAAATACTCTTTGGCAGTCCTGAGCCAGCACATTGAGAGGATAAGTGTAAATACCGCAGGCTGCATCTGAAGCTCTATTACTTGAGCACACTTCAACGAATCGTCGCACAGTTTTACTCATTGAAACACAGAGGGAGGCTGAACACATCTTTATTGTAATGAAGTCATTTATTGTAATGGAGAGCATTTACAGTCAAATGCAGCTTAGATTCCTACGCTTTTGTCATTACAGCTTCCCTGTCTATCGAGCCTGTGTGCGCGCGCGCGCTCGCTCTCTCTCTCTCTCTCTCTCTCTCTCTCTCTCTCTCTCTCTCTCTCTCTCTCTCTCTCTCTCTCTCTCTCTCTCTCTCTCTCTCAGTATGTTGCTCATATCTCTCCAGTGACCAGCCTTCGCCTGTAAATCCAGTGACCTTCTCTATCGTGAGAGTGTTATTTAATTTATAGGAATGGAATTTGCAGTGATTGTCAGATTTTAAAAACACACTGTGGCTGTGCAGTTTTAAGTGAGATCTTATGTCCCCTGGCATATAATATATATGATTTATTGTGCCAGCTGTAAAAAGTATCAACAACAAAAAAATGCAGAAACCACCAAATGACAACATAACAAAATGAAAACCAAATTAAAATGCACTCGCTGTGAAAAGATGGAAGGTTAGTTAAGTTGTTGTTAAATATATCACTAAGTCAATCAACTTAATTTAAGAGACATGATAATTAGAAGCTTTGCTACTGCAGGTCATAAAACAAGATGTTAACACACCTACGTCTCTAGAATATCTTGCATTAAATACCCATTAAGAATAATGTGTGTATATTTATTATACTATAAAGTTGGAATCCGCTTTCAATTCTGCTTGACATGGCGCCACCCGTGCTTACATGTGGTGCAGTAATATTACAGAAAACAATCCTTGAAGAGTTATTTTTCAGAAATACAAAGAAAAGTGACTGGCCTGTTTACAGTGCAGCCAAACAAACACACTCGCATTTTAATAAAGGCGATCAAAAATAATGGCAACTGCAATCAGATTTCCCGCTGTGCATAACGCGTGCAGTTTCTCACGCAGCATGGCACAGTGCACAGTTGTTCCAGAGTTGTTTACCTTGCTGAGGAGTGTGAGGTGTGCAACTCTTTATCTAAATATGACTCCCTGCAACATGTCAAACAGAGTTACTGTAAAGTGCAGGAAATGTCCATCTTGTCTTCTAGATGCATTTTTTTGCGATTGCTGTCAGCGACAATACACTTTCTCCTTCAGCTGCGATAAAGCCACCCCGTGTTTTATGAATTTGATGCGTGGCAGTAACTTAATACAGCTCTGGTCAGGTTATAGGAGAGTAAACAATAACCGGTTAATGTTATTGATACATACAAAAAAATGTCTACATACATGCAGTGTTTCCCAAGAATCCCTTGTGCATGTGTAGGCAATTTGAATCAAATATGGGTGTCACTCCCCGTGTTTAGAGCTAACGTTAGCAATCAAACAATCATAGATAGCTACAACGTTTGTGAAATGATTTCCATCTTCTCTTATTGTTTGAAATGAGAAAAGTTTATTATTTTAAGGATTTCACTAATTTCAGTATGACACTGAATCTGAGCACGCGCGTCTCACACCTACACTGGACTCACATCTGCAATCGGCTCACATGGGGCCGTGACAGTGGGAATGAAGGACCCCACCACTTAATATAGCTCTACAGAGAGGAAATACCAAATGTAAATCCATCAAATTATTATATTTTGCTCCAAAACACCTCAGAATGGGAGAGAGAGAAATGTAATCTGTTGTGAAATATACATCAGCCAACTCAACCTCACCAGCTGCAGAATAGATGAATGTCCTGGATGATTCTAATCTTATCACACACACACACTCACACAAGTACACACAGAGAAGGACTTGTCTACACCAATCGTATTTGATGTTTACAAAGAGATATTGATTGACTAGTAATAATTTGAGTGGAGGACGTGATGTGATTGTGCCTGAACATGCCCTCTGAGACATTTGTTTGTGCAAATGTGTGTCTTCACGTGTGTGAATGTGTAGGAGTTATTTTTATATGTATTGCCGGGTCAGAACATCCCTACTTAAAGTTAATTCCTCAGCTTTTAATTGCGACCGGGTGTCTCCTCGCCTTAAGATTTCTTTTTTGTTTGTGCAAGTGTCGAGTCCTGGCACCCGGTGTGATGTGACGTCGTGGATAATAAGGGCATGTCACATCACTTGTGTGTGTGTGTGTGTGTGTGTGTGTGTGTGTGTGTGTGTGGGGTCTAGACACCAGCCACCTTCTAGTCCACTGCCTTCTTTCCACTGCTATCACTCCAGCCTGATTTAAGAACCTGTAAGTCTGTAATTGAGGAGAGCGATCTGACGAGCAGTAAGCATGGCTTCCTGGAACGAAGCGTTTGATTCCTACTGTGAAGTTATCTACGCTTTCAAGTTTGAATTGTTCTTTTGAAGAATGTTGTATTTGATGTTCGCATTGAGAGATCTAACTCTTCTTGATTAAAGGTTTAATTCCATGTTATTGCTACATGAGACTTCATGCTGATTTAATTAAATGTGTGTATGAGGTAATTAAACTGTTCAAGGATCCTTCTGGACACCAATGGGAATAAAACATTAAATACACTGATTTACTTTTAGAATCATTTTAAATTGATGCAGGAGGTTGCATACATCAAACACCAAACACATAATGCTATTAGATATCTTTCCATCTAAATATACCATTTTTTTACATGGTCAAAAAGTGACTGTGACTGATCTGTCGCAGCTGTTGGAATGATTACAGTGTTAACTCATTACGGTTTCAATTGCTTGTGTTCTTCGAGTTGCGAGTCAGCTTTGTTGCAGCCAAATTAGGTGATTAATAAAATATGATTAGTCACGCTGCTACCTGCAAGACGTGAGTTGAGAGCTTTTCTTTTTCTCAAGTAATTTAGAATGTGGAGAAGTCAACACTGGGTGATGTGACACCTCTAATATAATCAAATACTAAATTTTTTTTATATCAAAACATGTTTAGATGCATGAAGTAACATGACACAGTTCACTAAATTCAAACTCTTTGCAATGATAGAGAGCAAAATTGGTTCCAACCAGAAGTGATTGGTTTTAAATTTGCATATGCATGGTTTTCAAACATTATGGTGTTTGGAAAATTACATTTCATGGGTTTATGCTAGTGTAACCACCCTTTAACCTTTCCACGTTCACCAGCTTGTTTTTACTACAGGTCTGCTGAATTTAGAAAAAAAGAGCATACATATGATCTTTATTGTAAAAAGATGAATTTCGTCATTGATCATCATGCATCTTTTGAGCAAAACTAAACAATTATCATAATGCCAATGCTTTCTTGCATCAGAATTGTCAAAATGAAAAAATAAGATTTCAATCACTTCAAATATCAACTGGCGAATATCTGGTTTGCATAAAATATGTGAAAAGGCTTAAGGGCAATTTTGGTATTAAATATGCGACTGTGCCTCTAAGTACTCGGACTATGTGTTGCATCATGTGCTAATATTTATGGATTTAGTTTCATGGATCTTCATGAATGTAGTTTAAGAAGGCACACTGACAAAATCACTGCCTTTGTGTTTATTATGTCTGCCGATATTTCATTTTCCTCAACGTGGATTTAATTACCCAAAAGGAGCTAAATCCAGTGTGAGTGTTGGAAGCAGAGAGGGAGTAGAGGGAGGTGGTTTAGGATCATGGATGGGGGGATCCTGTGGAGACAAAGAGCATGCAGTCCGTCAAAGAGCTCAAAGACGACGTCTGTCTGTGGCTGGAGGAAAAAACATCACATTTCTGCCAAATATAATTGAAATAAGCGCTTTGCTCGTGTTAACAGTCAATTTCTGCCAAATATGTGTCAAATTTGTACCAATATGATATTGTGTTACACACATTCTCATGTCAAAAGCCGTTAACATCAGCCTCATTCGCCTCTGGATACCTTGATCAGGTCTGACAAAATGATTTAGTTCCCGTCATGCGCAGATCTAAAACTGTAGATTTAAGGGTAAAGCTGTAAAATCCAGTACAGTAATATATCTCTATGTTTTCATTGGTACATTTGTGTCTTGAGTTTTCATTATTGAATCTGCCATGACCAGACAGATACTTCAATATTTTGGTACTATAGCAACCCCGCTGTTGTATGTAGGGAAGAAGAAAAATGAATTAAATAAAAATATATGATTGTGGAGAATAAGGTGCTGTCATTGTTCTTGTGAATGTTGTTGCTGATGGGTTTATCTCTGGCTTATGATATTATGTATGTGTACATTCCGTCTCTCGTAAAATATGAACACTAACAATAACCGTAAAAAACACGAGAGAATCAGCAAAAACTAAATTTGACTGCATTGGTGATGTGTTTTTGTTCCACAGCGAGGATTACGGCGCGGCTTTTAAACTGTTAGATTCCCGCTGCTTTTTAATATCTTGTGTGATCTATTTGTGTCCTAAGCTGCTAATAGCTAGAGGGAATCAGGGGAACACAGCGGGGGGGGGGGGGGGGGGGGGGGGGGGGGGGGGGGGGGGGGGGGGGGGGGGGGGGGGGGGGGGGGGGGGGGGGGGGCTGCATAATGGATTGGTTATTTTATGTTTCTCCCCCAAAAAGCGATAGGAGTGGGGATTTGTTTTTCTCTTTTATATGTATTCATCACTTCTGTTTCACTAGAAAACTGAGCCTTGTCTGGAGTAGCAGCTCTAAAAACGCAGCCTAGCAACCGGGCAATTCTTAAGTACAAATCGGAGGTACTTTTACTTTACTTAAGTCTTTTCTTTTAATGCCACTCTCTACTACTACTCTGCTACGTTTCAGATAGAAATATTCTACTTTTTACTCCACGTTATTTTTTCTCACAAAAACACATATGGTTTATAAAATTTAATGTACAATATTATTCTAACTTAAACTACCCAACTATACACAGGCCTACAAGTCCAGTTGAAATAATTATCCAATTAAACACTTTGGTAATTGACTGTTTGGATTGTTTTCAGTTTCTAAAACATGAAGTACTTTTAACACTTTAAGTACATGGACTTTTCCTGGGATATTCTGTCTCTTGTAAGGGGTTGAGAGCCTCTGATCTAGACATGGGATGTGCCGGTGTTACACAACACAAAGGAAATGGTTAGGACTGAAATCCAGTGTGTGTTAGAACTTCAGGACCCATCGGCTGGAGGATATGACACGGGGGGGGGGGGAGCTGAACTTGAGGAACACCGGCCCGGTGGGCAGGAGTGATGTTAGAGAGAAGTGACACCGTATTTTCCATTTTCCAGCTCTGGCGCGGCTGTGATAACAACGTGCCCTAAACCCGACTTATGCTCTTATTTACTCGTGTGCCCCACAGTTGCCTGGCAATTATTCCGAGAAAAAGTCCTTGCTAACATTGTATGTGCACACATCCCCTCGCCTTTCCTCATCTTTGGCTCGTCTTCTGGGACAATTTTGGAAGTTCAACAATCGGCCTGCCTATTCTGCATTAGTTACTGATAAAGGATGAAAAGCCAAAACAAGTTAATGGCTGTTGATGGGCGGGCAGAGGGAGCAAAATGGGCTTTCCTTCCGCATGGTGAGAAAAAAGGAACTGCACCATGCCATTGCAACATTCTTGATCATTTATAGGGACCATACAATTCACCATAACACACAATGACCAAGGTTGCATCAATGTTTCAGAACCGCGGTGCTATGTGGGCTAGATCAACCTTCAGTGGACCAAATTACCCAGGTCTTCTAATCTAGATTGCTCCATGAAATAAACAAGTCTGTAAAAAGGAATAGTAAATCCACTGGATTATTGCTTATTCCTAAAGAAACAAATTGATATTTTTATGACATTCATTCTATAAAGCAGGCCGTAGCTATTTTACGGCAGTTACTACAAACTAGTGAGCTGGTTTTATTACCTTACATTTCAGAATGTTTAATCCAGGAGTCTTCAACGCTTTTAAGCCAAGGGCCGCTTAGCGGAAAGAGAGACGGAGCAGGGGCCCCTTTACTATATACATAGTATCTAATTGAGTTTGAGCATATTAAACTGGGAGTACAAAAACATGTAGGGCGGTAAAACAACACTAAGCTTTAGAAATATTTTTTTTTTGGCATATTCACATGGGAGTCAGAATGGGGGTGGAAATGGGACTAAGTACCCAGGGCCCTCATGTGAGGAGGGCCCAAAAAGATGCTAGAATGGATAGCTGTGGATTCAGGAGTGGCCCATTGACAATGACTTTCTACAGGGCCCCGAATTTGGGCTACGCCCCTGCACATTTCCATATTGATACATCATGTTTCAATGTTAATATCTGTGGATGGCTAGCTTAGCTGTAGGCCAGTAAACCTATGATCAAAAAATGTTATATATATATATATATATATATATATATATATATATATATATATATATATATATAATATGTTGGAGTCATGTTATATTTTTTAAACCACTGAACAATAATTTGGCTGCCCCCTACAGCAACTCTGAGGACTCCATAGGGGTCCTGGACCCCCTGTTGAAAATCTCTAGTTCAAACTGAGCTGACTGGCTGCACCTGGTCTGCATGTGAGTGCAGGTAAGGTGTGTGTTTGTGTGTGTGCGTGTGTGTGTGTGTGTGTGTGTGCGTGGCTGTCTGAGTACCTGATCCAGCAGGTTAAGGAGGGCGTTGGCTCTGTGCCGCTGACCCATCTGGACTGTTTGCATGGGTTTCATCCTCATCCCCGGGCTACAGTTGGACGCTCGTCTCCGCTGCCTTTACTCACTTCAGACCTTTGGCGTTGCAGCTGTCACAAAATTGTAATGGTCATTGACCCAATATACCTCTTAAGATTTTTCCCGACTCAATCTGTTTGTGTCTGTAATCCTGTGGCAGATGCTGTTCTCGGCTCAGTCACATCAACACACACACTCGTATATAAAGAATACAGACTGATAAGTCAAAATATTTTCCCTTATTTGTCTATACTGCTGTAACGCTGATCCTTTTCAATCTGTCGCTGGTGACCTCAGCTCCCATCCAAATATTGTATCTGCTCTGTTATGCCCATCTTATCCCAGAGCTCACGCTTGATGTGACCTCCTGCACACACCATGAGAGCCAAAGAGGATCAGCGCTCAGATCCACTCAGATTACCACCTTCTCTGCTGCTCTCTCTCGCTCTCTCTGTCGCTTTCTCCTGTCTACCTTGTGATGAATGCCTACTATCCCAGAAGTTGCATTTGGACAAGGACAAATAGGACGGACACACACACACACATACACAGGCAGACACTGCTGAAGGGCTGGGGAACATTTGAGGGGCAGGATAATGTCAGCTGACCAAGGCCTTGGTGGCTCCCGGTCATCGGTGGCTGCCAACTCCACTAACATCAGCTCCACTCTGCAGTCATCGGACAAAGGCGGCCTGCTTTTTTCCTGCAGCTTTTAATAGAGCAGCTCGTCTCTGTGTGTGTGAGAGTCAGACAGACAGAAAGAGAAGAGGAGGAGCTTAGTGAGCATCAATGGGACGTTGGGTCTGCTTTGTGACTTAAAAGGAAACCCCAGCAGGTAGGACAGCATACGAAGATGAGAGCAACCTGGTGCTGTCCTGACTGTCCTTTTTTAAAGTTGAACAGGTCTCGGGGAGTACTGCTGCAAATGTTTTAAAAAAACATGTCTGACAAATACGCAGACTCAATCCTCTTACCAGACCTCTGGAGCCTGCTCCTCATCTCTGCTTGAGGCTTGCTGCTGCTCGCTAATAGCATACCCCCCCCCAAACATTATTATTATTATTATTATTATTGTTACATTTTATTTATAGCTATCCTCTGTTCCTAACACCTGGGATGAGTTAAAATGCAGAACTTAAATTGCATTGTATTGTACGTCACACTAGGATTAAGCAATGGTTAGGTGCCTTGATTATTATTTTTATCATTATTATGAGTCTCATTATTATGAGTCGAACAATGTAAAACAAGAGAAGTGTGCTAAATGCTAAATTGGTGCTGTGCTCTTTTAAGCTGAGAATTCTCTAATTTAATTTTTAGAAGCTGAAAATTGCCAACAGAATATCTAAAAAAAACATAAAAAAATAAACAATCTTTGATCCGATTGGTCTAAATCCTTATAATTGTGTTGAAATGTGTAATATTTTGGGAGCAGGTATATGGTCAGTTACTGTCCAATCCCAAGAGAAAATCACTAATGTTCAACAATGCTATCTAAAACTAAAACTATCCAACTTTGATACCAGAATAGCATCATGTGGCGTGTTTAGCTGACTCAACCAACCCTCTTGTGAACTACCATGGGACATAGGTCTGCCGGATGATTGGTTAGAAACAGCTCTGTCTCTGTGTATGGGTTATCAGAACAGTGTCAAGCATGTAGCTTATCGGCATTGAAGTATATTACAGTATATTTACATCTGGTGTTGGATGTTCCTCTCTTTTTTTCCTTTCCTACCCTCCGGGGGTCCCGGCTGTCACTGCAGACCTCTCTCCATGAACATCATACCGCTGCCATCCTACATACATACATACACTCTTAATCTCAAACCAGTACGCTTTCACTCACCTAAAACACTTTTTTGTAGCATCACTAAAACGTCATCGGAATTTGACATTAAGCTGACGGTGAGACACTGCACTGAAAATACTTGGGTTAGACAAATGTGAAGATGCACACACACATTTTTTATATTTGCGCTGAGTCCAAACGGCCCACACACAGACACACAGACACACACACACACACACACACACACACACACACACACACACACACACACACACACGTGCGGCATGGGCAGAAGCATCTTGACACCGTTCCATTTAGCCCACACTCCTGCCGGAGGATTCAGCTAACAACTCAAATAGCGTGAAACAATTACTTTCAAGAAGAAACAGGAATCAGGGGAAATGAAGAGAGGAAGCGTAACCTTGAGAGCGAATAACAATTTTTTAACATCAGCCAAAACGCCTGTGCTGAGAGTGAAGTTGCAAAAAACCAATATCATTAGTTGGTTAATAAGTCTCTCACCTGGACTATAAGGTTGCATTACAGCATGCACTTGTCACTATTGAAGGCCTTTCTCCGGCTCTCTGCAGGCCAGAAAAACAGGCTGGAAAAGAAAACACTCCCAATGTGTCAGAAATCAAACCGCTCTCCCAGTAGAACAAAAGTACCTGAAGCCACTGGGGACATTTAAGAAACACACACTGTCTGTATTTCCCATTTAAGACATAATTTGCTTGTAGTGGGTATATAACAAGACAGAGGTTATTGATTGAAAATTAGCACTACTGCTAGCATCGCTCTCCCTCTGCTCAATGGATATTAGACTGATAGAACAGATAGTTGGTGATGAATGCTGAAGAAAAAGGAAAGCGAGATTACATGGTACACTGGTGGGGTTCCATGAGGGTTTCCTTACTGTCCACCAGTTTTCTTCTGCATTCCAAAGACAAGCCAATTAGGTGAAGTGGATTCTCTGAACTCCCCACGCAATTGAAATGGTCTGTCAAGGCCTGTAGTGGACTCAGTGTGTTCAGGGTGTATGATGGGATATATACGCAGATCATGATCTCCTGTGACTTTCCAAAGTAGGCAGACTAATGAGGGTTTCTGGCATGTGCTAATAAACCAGTATTAATGAAACAGTATTTCAGGGAACAAATTTGTCACACATATATACTGTAAAGAATCTGTTTTCCAGTGATGCAATAAGCTTGTATTTAAGCAGCTTTTTTTCTGATTAGATCAATTTAAAATGTCAAATAATAACAGTCTCAGTGGTTATCACTGTTGTCTCACATTAAGTAGGCACTGGCGAGTAATGGGTGGGTCCCGGTCTGGGCAGGGCCTCTCTGTGGGGAGTTTGCCCGTTTTCTCTGTGTTAGCGTGGCTTTCCTCCCATCGTCAAACATGTATGTGATGTCTAGGTTTGGCCTGACCAAAAGGGTTTAGGAAAAGAACTGGAGTTGATACCCTGGCACTGCGTTGTTTTTGTTTAAGACACATCGCTTTAACCTTTAATCTTGTAATGCTTTATTTTGCTTGACTGAAGATTGTCTCTCTTGCTCATATGAGGCTAATGTTACCAACACTGCTGGTGGCATTGACCTGTTCTCTGTCTTCCCATATAATTCAGTTGAATATGCAGTAATCAACCCAGGCATGTCTTCTGGAGTATGTCAAAAGGCTACCTGGGAAATTACCACATTTAATCACGGCCTGCTGAATGCTGAACATCACAGGTTGGATAATATTCATATCCTTTCATATCAGGGTGGCGTGTTGGTTGCTCAGAAATGGAGTGGAAGCCCCTCCACAGCGAGAATGGCGGTTGGATCCCCAGCTCCTCTGGCCACATGTAAAACTGAACCCAGTATGGGGTACCTGTATTTATGGCTGTCCTCTGTTCCTAATACCTGGGATGAGTTAAAATGCAGAACTTACATTTCACTACATTGTACGGTGTTTGGTGTTTTAAGCCCCCAACGTCCAACTAGGATTAGGCAATGATTAGGGTTAGATGCCTCAACGTTGGGGGCTTAAAACACCCCTGAGCACATTGTAGTGTGTTTGTGACGAATACGAATTTACTCTTTTGCTCACTGTTTATGCTCCATTTCCCTAGCTGAACAGTTATTACAGTCAGGTTCCTCTGCTACCCCAATTAGGGCTGTTGTTGTGGTCTCTAGACAGTGTTGACATTGTTATACACACCTATATATATATTTATATATACACCTGTGGTTTCCTGTATAAAAAACAAAGTATGTGCTCTATAGGAGCTGTTTTGGATTGCAAACTGCTGTAATTCTCAAATAATAGCCTACATAATTGTGTTTCTTAAGTGATGTGAATAAAAGGGGAATTGAGTAAGTGGTATTATGATGTTTTAACACCAATCATTTTGCTGCAAAAGAAATCAGCTTTTCAGAGTTTAAGAACTCCATCATCGAGCACAATGAATGCATAAATTCAACATACAGTAGTTGTATGTACTCTTATGCTTGTATGTGGATCTCAGATTGTACTTTTTAAGTCTGTTTAAATGTCTTCCGTTACCCAGAGATTATAGGAGAATCGTGTGGTATTTCTCTACAACATGAAACATTAATCTAACTTACTAACTGACTCACACCACCTGTGAAATGAGTAGTTTTACTATTAGAATTTGACTTTTTTCAGTCTGATAACATTCAGAAAGTCTAGAAGAGATGTTAATCTTATTTAAGTTAGTGGAGCGCTGAACAGGAAGTAGCCATCAGGGATATTTTCGAAGCGAAGTGAAACTTTTTTTGGCCTCGTAGCTCACTGAGCAGTAGTATAGGAATGAATGGGGCTCCAACTTCAACGCTGTATCCAGGTTTTATTATACATCCATGTAGAAAACGCTCAATCATAATAACCCAAACTGTTTAAACCATGTTCACGTAGACCCACATCACTAATAGTAAAAAGATTATTGAGTAAATCGGTTTTCAGGTCTTTTAACAGGATGGAAATGGAACCAAAAGATATATTAGGTGTCTGATTTGTGAAAGATATTACCTGAAGATTAGTATCATTTCAGATTTTAATAAAGCAGTGAATGGAACTAAATTGCAGAGGTAGTACAAAATACCAAGGTAATCATGTCAGAGGCTTTGTGTGGAATTGACATTTTCATTCAGTGACTCAGAAATATCAGGGCATTGATTCATAGGCGAAAGTCTCTGCTCAGCTGGGTGGCTATACGTAAATATTAATTTGTGTGTGTTTGTGTGTGTGTGTTTGTGTGTGTGTGCAGTACGCATGTGTCTTCGGGGCGAGTTTCCTCTGCGGTCGACTGTGCTTGAGTGGAGAGAGCTCATTTGAGAAGACGCGATTTCATGAGCGATCAGGGAATTCCTCCAACATCATGCTCCTATAAATCATCTCTTTAATCAGCCTGAAACTCCCTCTCAGCGCACAGCTGACAAAACACACAGACACACAGCGTTACAATGCAAAAAGAAACAAAAAAACAAAGCTGCGAGCTGACAGAGCATGACGGCGTCACATAGTGGGGTAAACGAAGAGCCAACCAAAGATAAAGGTAGGGTGACTGAGTGAAGGGAACGTGAGGGAGACAGGTGAGAAGAGACATAGTTCGCCCAGGTGAGGAGTCGAGCAGTGCCAGGCTAGTAATTGGATCGGAGAGTCTTTGGGGAGGAAGATTGGCACGGGGGGGAAGAGGAGACTAGATTGCTAAAATCCCTGTCTCCTGAGCCTATCAGCCAAGAGGAGCTATCTATAGACTATATTACACATTTCTTTAGTTGATGGAATTCAACACAGAACCTAAACAGGACCCAAACCCAATCAGCGTTATCAAAGCACTAACCTCGATCCTCTTGTGGCTTTTCTTTTTTAATATATGAGGTCATTGCTGTAAGGCGTTTTAATCTGATATACATAGAAATTAAATGTCTGTACACTATAGCGAAATCTATATTAATAAAATGGCTCTCGCTGATGCTCAGACTGAATGGGGAGTCAGAGGGAGATAGAAAGCAATGGAGTTTACCGATCGTTGTATTACAGTAATACCTTGGTTTAATAGTGTCTGGTTTGGAATAAGGCTGTACTCTGTCCAATTGAGATTGTGTTGCGTGGGAGGGATGAGGTGTGCCCCCTCATAAATCCTCTCCTAGATGAGATTGAGGTTCAGAATAAAGGAACGAGCGGACAGTAAGAAAGATAGAATGATGCACACAAATCCAGCAGAGGATTTCGTTTGTGTGTGTGTGTGTGTGTGTGCGCGTGCGCGTGCAATGAATCCAACACACAGCATGGGCTCTGTAAATCCTCCAGTCAGGCCTGGTGTTGTCTATGTGACACACACACACACACACACTTACCCACACATTCACAGAGGAAGAGCTAATGTTTCTCAGACGCAGCTCTTTGGAGAACAGTGTTATTTGTTCTCTCTTGCTCGTCCCTCTAGCTGTATTAATCACACTTTTTTTTTGGCAAACAGACACACATGGTGCAACACAACGACACTCTCTGGCCCCCATAGAGAGAACGCAAGAGAGAGAGGATGAGAAGAGTGTTGCCAGGGGAAGGAGGAAACAGCTGGAGGTGGAAAAGGTCAGACAGCCAGTGGTTTGGCTATAAATTCAAAAAGCTGCTGTAGGATTCTTCAGCATGCAGTGGAATACATAAGAGGGGAAGGAGTGTTGAGGAAGGAGACAACATGATGACGGAAGAAGAGGGGGTGAGGATAGGAAACTAGGCAAAGTGGAGACGAAAGCAGAGAGGAGATGACAGGAAGAGGGCAGCCAGAAATGCTGCAGGAGGCGAAGGCAGTCATCTTGAGCAGAGGCTGATGATTTTATTGGGTTGTTCTTGGGGCCCTTGGGGAGAGGGGAAGGGTCAGGTTGCCCATGTGTAAACAGCAGATGTGAAAAGCCGCCTGCACACGCCACCACCCGGGGCTCCTGCGAGCTGCACAGTCACGGACTCGTCGAGTGTTGCTGCTCATGAACCCCTCGCCCATCTGCTGTTGCTTTAGCCCCATAAGCTGTAGTCCTGTAAAGACATTGACAGTGACAGCTACCCCGAGCCTTTAGGATTCAGGTGCGATTAAAACAAGTGTTGTTTCCATTAGGTTTTACACACTAGTCAGCAGTACGGCGAGCAGGCCTGAGCACGCTCTCGCTCATTAGTCCTGTGGACTCTGCACTGGCAGGGTCTTAATTGTTTTTCTCTTTCAGTGAACAACTTCATCAATAATCATTAAAAGGTGCTCAAGCAGGTGGGGCACTTCTTAACTTCATCACAAGCAGCACAGAATCCACACACACACACACAAACACACAGTTGATACATGCATGAGTCATACAAGGCTTTGAATATTCTTTCTTTCCCTGCAATATTAGACTCACATTGCTTATTTTATTAGGCGTTTGTCAAGTGTTATTGAGACTTCTGACAGAAATCCTTGTTAGAAATGAAGCAATATCAGTATTAAATAACTCTTAATGTAGTTCATTACTCAGCATCTGTACTCAAAGACAATCAATTAAATCAAGGAGGCTGAAAAGAAATAAACCAATTGAATAAACCAAGTTAAAATGTGTTCACATTGTCAAGATACAGGTGCTATTTTGCCGTGTAATTGACCGCATGTTCAGTCCCCCCGGTGTATCTGAACGACGACATGCTTTTGTCGGCTGCCTATGTGGTGCAGATATGTCTGTCAGTGCCTGTGTGGCACATCCGCCTGCTTACTGTCGCTGACATTTCAGCTGTACATTTAGGAGCATGCTGAGTTCTGTAAAGGTTGTCATAGCAAAGTCTCCAGCAGTGTCTCTCCCCCACCCTCCCCACTCCCTCACTCTCCCTCTTTTTCCATCTCTTGCTTTCTTTATCTCCCTCCCTGTCTCTCAGTGTCAATCATTTTGTTTGGATCTCTTCTGCCTTCATTTCTGTTTTTTCTCCGTCTTAGTCGCTCAGTCTCTGGCTTTCTGTCTCCGTAACTTATGATTAAATACACCCACACTGCTCTTCTCAGCAACCTATAATGCACAGAGTCGTTACATTAGACCGCTTAGGTGAACACTCAGTGCTGCCTTTCCACGCCTCATGTGCAAGTACATTTCCAGTTAGTTTTATTTAAACTCTAATTTTTCTAATCTTTTTTTAGCTACTTTGTTGTTTTTGTTTATTCTTATGCATCCCAATGTATTTGCAAGCTGTTTCTCCTGTACGTCTGTCTGCTGGTCCTTCTGAGGAGGGCTTTCTGTACCCACAGCCAGCCTTCTGTCTCCCTCTGTTAAGCTTTTGCTTGGTTCTCTGTGTCGAGCCCACCCCTCCCCGGTTTGTCATCTGTTGCTGATAGTTGTGCCGTATTAGAGAAGCGGGCCCTGGGGCAACCTATTTGTATGGGCCGTGTGCTCTCAGAGCCTTCAGAGGTGACAGAAAGCTTTACGGCAAAACACATTGTGTGTTCGCTTCCACACAAATCACTCTTGTTCATTTACTTTTCCTGTCCTGGGGAGATGTCGCTTCACTGGGGGAAAGTTTGGGGAGAGTTGTGTGTGTGTGTGTGTGTGTGTGTGTGTATGTGTGTGTGTTTGTGTGTGTTAAAGCCAGCAAGTGAGCATGTTAAGAATAGCTGTGGGGGATGAATGCTTCTTGGTCCCTGTAGGCATGCGTGAGTTGCAAACAGAAGAGAGCTGCGCTGTTTCATTGAGGATACTGAGTGTGGTAAATATAGGAATTAAACTATTAACTGTAACCAAAGAGACATATGTTAGCAAATAGAAAATGAACATAAAGAAATCTAGATATTATTAGTGCCGTAATATTTGTTGGTGTTAATTTCAACTATATGAAAGAAATTATTTGAATAAAAAAATCAGCAGGGTAGACATAACCTGAGATTTGATGATAATTCAGTGACATGTTTAATTATTAGATTCTTGCTGAATTTATTATAATTATACATGGAGTTTTTTTTTTTTGCACTCATGTCATCATGTCATCGTTTCATGGAAAATTAAATTCCAGCCGACTGGTCTGGTATTCTGTAGACAAAGAGGCTGGCATTTTCAACTCCCTCTCCCAGCCCTCCTCCAATCAGGCTTCTCGTGCCTCTGTGGCATTTGTGTTATGGTGTGTGAGTGACACTGGATAGATGTCGATCTAGAGTAGTAATTAAATCAAGGTCTGCTGCTGTTAAACATGGGGCGTCTAGGGGTAACAATGGTTATTGACAAAAAAATCTACGCAAATGTCATTCCCCCTTCCATTCCAATTTTATGTAATTTACCAACTTTGTCCAGCTCATTTGGAGCTAAAATATTCAGCCGGTTCGACTAAAAATCACAAAGAAGTAAGCACACCTCGGTTCTTTCACAGTGATCCGTGGTCTGTTTTCCAGTCTGCCATCACTCCTTCCCAGTGGCAATCTCTATTCTCTCATTCTCCCTAATTTTACACAAAGGGGAAGAGAGAAACAGCAAAAGGAGGTATGTTAGGCCTGGAGAAAGATTAGACAAAATGTCATAATGTTCAGCAATTATTGCATCTTTCTGATTTGCATGACCAAAGCTAAGTAGAGGTGTATGTGTGGAGATTAAGAGCCAATATAAATTAGCAACATCCCCAGCAACACATGGTTATAGAGGATGTGCCAATAAAACGCAGTCTACGAATCAAAGTCGAGTGCTGAGGCAGCTCTTCTGTTGCTCCTAAAGTTGCCCTCTGAGAATTGTAAAGAGTTCAAGGGGAGTTGTGTTTGCTCAATATCCCCTAAAACACACATGAACATTTAGCACACAGGCATGGTGGCACGTACGCTTGCAGGCACTTAAACAAGCGCACACACTACATTTACACACACGCATGCACACACACGCACACACACACACACACACACACACACACACACACACACACACACACACACACAGGAACAATACATGCATGCACAGACACGCATGTACGGTATATTTGCAGAAAGAAATAGCAAATTGGTGCTTAGCTATGCAGGGTAAAATTAACATTTACTTTGCTATGAAATCCACTTTTAACACCATTCAGAGTGAACAGTACATCAATAGCAGCGGGGTTAAAACTGTTTTTATGCTCCTAACTCTCTGAGCCATCGTGATGAAATGAGTAAAGCACAGAGGGGAAGAGGAGCAGGAGAGAAGTAAATCGAGAAAAGAGCACTTATTGGTGTGATCCTTATGAGTTTGTCTTAATTAGCATAATGAGGAAAAGAAAGGATAAAAAGAGAACAGAGTGCGTGCTGCCAGTTGCCATGGAAATGAAAAAATGAGTTGAATGGATAGCAGTCAAAGTTGGGCTGCAGGTTGTCATTCAGGTTTAAGAAAAAGGAGTGAGGGAAGGAGTGAAGGAAAGCATTAAAGAGATCCCACTTAGCAACCACCTGTGCAGGGCTAAATTGAAATGGCAACTCAAAGAATATAGAGATAAACACCATGGAGCTCTGATAGTATAAATCATGTGACCCCCAAGGACATCTCATTGCCATTTGATCTCAACAGGTATGTTGATGATGACAAAAATGCATCTAAAATAATAAATTAAAGTTCTACTACCAGACATGGAATAAAATGAGACACAGGAGTGGTTTCAACGTTTCCATTATTGTTTTATTAGAGCCAATTAATTCATCTTAAGAAATTGGAGCTGCACTCTCATGCTTTTTTTGTTAAATACTCTAAATTCTTAATATCAGTGATATTACGCAATTCAATAATTAGCGTCCATGGTTGCACTTCTAATATGCCAATAAAAAGAATTTGAATTGGAAGCGGGGTCATATTTTAAAGAAAGTTTCAGACAAACCATGTCTGACGTTGTCATGCCATTACCACACCGTCTAACCATGTGGCGGTCTGATCACTGTCTCTGATTTGTCTACTAGTGGGACATCAGTTATTCAATCAGAGGTATTTCCATTTTCATACAGTTATGTTTCAATACTGTGGAGGTTTAAGTTCAGCAGATGTAAATGTAGTATTTTACACACCAAGACTAATGGTCCAAGTTAAGACTGCAGTCAGGATCTGTACTTACCCACTGTGATTTGGTTTTTTAGTTAGATGCTAATTTTCACAGGCTAACATGCTCATATACTTATGTTTAGCAGGGCTAATGTTTACCATGTTTACTTTAGTGTTGCTAACATGTGCTAATTAGCACTAAACACGGAGTACAGCTTACATCCTTGGTAATCATCTTGTGTCCCCTTGTGGGGTCCCGACCCTCGGGTTAGAAACCACTGCTTCACACCACCAAAAGGCTTAGATTCTGAGCCAATAATGCACAAAAAGTTTTTGCACATTACGTAGATATAAAAGATGTTACAGTGTGGTTTCCCTAATCAAATCAAGTGAACTGTGTTATGTACTAAAATACTTAGAACTACGAAGTCAGGTTGACCGTCATTGGCTGCAATCATAGAGACAGTTTTAGACAACTTCTCCAAACTAGCTTATTTATTAGATTAATGTCACTGTCTTTGCATTTTTAAAACCTCAAACAGCAATAATTTATTACAATGTAAGCTGGCCAGTCCCAGTAGAGACTGCCAAAGGCCACGTCTGTGGATCTCTTCCAACGAGGAAAAGAGAGAAAACTCGCTCATATTACACAGAAGTCCCACTGAAAATGAAAACAATGGGGGTTGAACAAAAATGAGCCGTTTGTCCCAAAGAAGTGTCAGAAAAGAGACTGTCCTTGGAAGAAAGAGACAGACGTACAGTATGTGAGGTTCCTTCTTTCCAAGCACTATTGAAGAGTGGGGATGAATGAGGAGCATGAAAGTGAAAGTTATCTCATCTCTTTTCTCTCACAGTTTGTAAATTCTCAGTAAACCAGGGGCTCAGCACTGATGCCAGTATAAATTATGTTTGTCTGCCCTTGTTGCTTTACCTCATGCTTCCTCACTGCTAGCGTTTACCATCTCTATTACCAAAAGAGAGAGCTAGGGACAGGGGGAATGTATATGAAAAAAGAGTGTGATACAGAAGGGGGAAGAAAGGGTTTATTTGGACAGAGCAGATGCACCCATTGCTTGGCTAATAGGATTATTGGCTTGATTTGAGCGCGTGGCTGCACGTGCATGCTCACACCAAGATGTACTTACACAAGTTTGTTAGAGGTGCAACTTGTTTGCGGGCCCCAACATGAACCTTCTGCAACGTCCAATGTTTCTCAAACTCGCAGCCACACAAGCACACAGACACACACTCACTGCTGCGGCCACTCATTTGCATGACAAAGGCTTGGTTAATTATTTAAGGGGCCTTATTTGATCAATACAGGAGAGCTGTATCCGACTGCAGGGACAATCTGAGCCACTGGATTCTAAAGGCCTTCATTATTTATGAGAACCACAGCGAGGGAACTGGTAAGAGGGAGGAAGGGAGAAAAGAGAGGGAGCAAGAGATAGGGAGCAACAACAACGAAGCAGGGTCTTGTTTCATGTGTATTAAAAGTTTTCCTTTTTAGGTGCTCATGAATATTTCACAGGGTTTGAAACTTAGATGGGACCTCTTTATCTGTAGAGGTGAGAGGGGAGGGGAAGGGTTAGGTGGCGACACTGCTGCTGTGGCAACTGTGGTTTGTCTCGGGTTGAGGGGGTCATAGGCCTGAAAGCCCTAACCACACAGGCTGTGTGAAGTCTTATATTAAAATGAGAAGCACACACTTTAAACAGCACGTTTCTGCGCATGTTGTACCTGTGCGGTATTCCAAACGTGTTGAGTGTTATCGTTTGATTGCCTGTGTGCATGCATTCATGCAGAGTTTGTGGATGTGTGGTGCTTGTTTGCATCCATGTGTTATGGATTAGTCATAGTTACATGTCTGCACTCCAGCACAGCCAGGGGGCGCTTATCTAAAAATAGTCATAATCCCACAGGAGTGGGTGTTCTGTCTTCCATCCTCTCTCCCCCTCTCTGGCCACGCCTGGGGGGGGGGGGGGGGGGGGGGGGGGGGGGGGGGGGGGGGGGGGGGGGTTGGAGGTGAAGGGCTGCTGGGCTGTGAACAGGTCAAGAAATAGTTTCACCTCCATGTCCACTGCAAACACCCATGAGCTGCCAGGACCTTAGAAGGACATACATTTCATTGCTGATTAGAGAGCTGTGTCTATAAAACCATATTGAAACACAGGTACATATACATATAAACTGTACAGAATACTGAGGTAAACATCATCCCACTACAAAAACACATAATTGTTCCCTAGTTGAAAATCCATTCACTTTTATTGACTTCTTCCCCACTGCAACACGCTGCTCATTTGGATCTTGCTTCATAAGGGAATTTTTTATGCGGCCCTGATGCGGCTCAGCCTTTTGAAGAGTAGGCGAGTTATGTCTCTGTATAGTGTAAAGAAAGCAGAAACAGAACACTGAAGCCAGGGGCCCACAAGCAACTTCTGCTGGGAAACTATTGAAGATGCAAGTGAAACTAACAGTAGCCCAAGTTTTAGTTTCTGTTTTTTTTTTTTTTTATCCCACATACTTTCTTTTTTTACTTTCTTGTGTTGGAGGCAGAACACTTAATTTCACTGAGAGAGCTTTTTGCAGTTACTGTACAGAAAAACACATAAATACACTGATGGAATTTTTTTTTAGCATAGTTCAGTACCAGCTAAGGGTCCTTCTACGGGTCATTTTTGGACTGGAACACCAGATGGTGGTCTTCACATGAGATGCTTTGTTGATGGGGAGTATGCTAGGGCATACCTGGGAGATTCTTTAAAAGAGAGGGTCCATTTTGGAGAGACACATCTTTTGCTCACCTTATGACTTGAGCATCTGTGCGGAATGTTACCTGTGTGTGTGTGTGTGTGTGTGTGTGTGTGTCCTTACAGTACATGCACATTTGACCAAACATTCATAATTGGGCCCAGTAGCTCTTTAGACTTTGACTTGGTGCTGTCGTCATGCCAACCGACCACTTTATTTTTGTGTCATTCCCATTTTGTGTCGAGAGCAAATGCATGCAGATGCCTCACACAGCACTGCAGAAATTCACCTATCATTAGTCCGCAGGATGCACCCTTCCCTTGTGTCCTTTTAGGGCCGATGCTTTTGTGTCCTTCGACAAACCCGGTTTCTTCTTTCTTAAGGAGGCTTGGCGCCTGTCTGATGTAGGTTACCTAGTCCTAGCATATGTGGCTCCTGTGTGTTTGTTCGGCACGGCTGGCACGCCCTATTTTAAGTGTGTGCAAAAGTACAAGTCAGTGTGCTAGTCTCATTAAGAGATTATTACCATTCCTGGACACCTCTCCGAGCGTCTGATTGGACTGTGATAAGCTGATCCTTCCAATCCCAACACCTGCTGGGGTGTCATCAGGAGAGCAGTAATAACCACGGATCAGTGCTGGGAAAAAATAGAAAATGAATAGGAATGGAGCAAAGAAGCAACAAAAATGGACTTTGGATAGTGGTTGGCTTATAAATGATCTTTTAAAACTATTAGGCGTAAAGAGAATGACAACTTCTTCAGTCACACTCGATGCATCATGGAGATGTTTTCTGTCTCTTGAAAGCGACCGTCAGGCCGCCCGGATCTGAGTCCGACCCTCTCGGTTCTGAAATAACTTGTTCCTCGTCTCTGTCTGCCTCCCTCCATCTCTCTCCGCTATACTTATAACAGACCACCAAAGAATTACATAATTTGATCAAAGTATTATATTTAAATGAGTTCACAAGTAAAGTATGCATGGTCGTTCTTAAAGTCTCTGTAGCGTAAGAGCACCTAATTGGATAAAACGGCTCACACCAGTCTGTCTCACTAAATTGAAGATTAAGAAATTGCATTCGGTTTCACCATAAATCATGATAATAAATTACACATATTTCCCAGAATCTTTAATTATTATGATACAAACAGGACTTTGAATGTTTCATACCAATGTACATTATTCTCTTTATAGTGTTTTTATTGTCGAAATGAATGCATCTGAGCTGTCTGATGCAATCGACAAATACTTGGAGCTATTACACTAAAATACATCCAATGAACAGATTTTCTGTGGGCTAAGGCAAGCCGTGCTCCCGCCCAATCAGAATCTGAGCTCGACTTGAGGCTGATCAGGTTCCTCCAGCTTAAGTGTGGCGTTTTGGAGTGTGGCTCAATCAGTCTTATTATTGGACTAAAAGGGCTCTGTTTCTCTCATGCTCTGATAATTGTTAACTATGAAGTTCACATCAAAACTAAGAGCCGGTCTGGCGCTATTACCCCTGCGCTTCTGTTGCCATTGGCAACCAAGAGAGTCCCGCTCTGTTTTTGAATGTGGAGCGAGAGAGGAGATAGACACAGACTCAGCAAAAGAGCGAGAATACAAGAGCATGATAAGGAGGGAATCAAAAGACATGTAGATGTATTAGGACAATGCACATTAATCAACATGTGTGTAAATGCTCCATGGTTTGCCCGTCAGCTAATTTTCAACTGTAGTCCTACTTACCCAGCATGAACGTCTTTCTAGTGGGAAGAAACCTGGGGAAAGCCACGCAAATTCTGCAAAAAAAGTCCTGGAACGACCTCGATTTAAAACCCAGAACCTTTTGCTGTGAAGGAAGACGTGCTAACCACTGAGCCACCGTGCTGCCTGTGTATCACATGTACCTATGTACTGGCAGGGACAAGAAAAGGACATGCGTTTGGTCTTACCAAATGTAAATGCCAGCTGGATGATGGTAATAGATTTTTTTCCTTAAACTGTTTGTGCCATACAGAGGCTGCGGGGGGCTGAAACACACAGCAGAGCTACAGCAGCCCTGAGGAAAGCCTCGCCCTTCACTGGCCAATTTCTTCTTTACACTACTCACCATATGGGTCTACCTCTGCTGCGCCGTGCATTTCACCTGAACTTGTTTGCTCATTCCTGTGAGTAGGTAGTTTTTATGGGGGCGAGGCAAGGTGAATTAAAGGAGAGGAAGCTCTTGATGCAACTCATCACTGAGCTCACTGCTACTGTCTCCTGCCTTGTCTGCTCAAAGAGCTCTGGCACCCCGCTGGGAAAGATGAGAGGCTTGATTACAGTCAAATTAGCAAATGAGCAGGTTAATTACAGAACCAAATTCCTGTATAAGAACTGTCATTTCCCTGAGATACGCTCCGGCTCAAAGATTCTAAAGAAGGAGGGTGAATGCCTTTTCTTTTTCAAGAAAACTCACTAGTTTGCTTTCTGCCCCTTTAGCTCAGAAGTTGCCGTTTGAGGTTAAGGGGAAACGGTTGCATCAATGAGCTATTATATTTTTTCAGAGGACACTTTTTCCCCTCGCATTTTCTCTTTCTCGCTTCCTTCCCCCTCACTCAGGAGACGGCATCAAACCCCTCACTCCAGCTCTCTACCCACTCTCCCGCTCACTGGCTTTCATCCTTCACTTCACAGGAGCCTTTGGGAGGCTTCATATTTTGTATTTGCTACAACCACGTAGAAAAGAACATTTCTGAGACATCACCTAAAGTTTGCAAGGACGTTCCATTTCACACACAGAGATCACGTGGAGTGCACTCACTGGAGAAAAGGCAAAAGTAATGAGGGGGAAACAGGTAGATCTTTTGGCTGAACTTGGTTAGCGCGGCCACTGTTCAGTTTGTTCATGTCACGAGCCAGCAATAAGTGTTTAGGAGCTACGTGACGCATCTCACTGAACGCTCCACGCTGCTTTGGCTGATGGCTTATGTGTAAATTTATGGCTGCAGAGCTTGTGTGTGTGTGTGTGTGTGTGGCAGATGTGTATGAAGTATGGAGCAAATGGAGTGAGAAGTTGAGCAGCTGGCGGACGACAAGGAGTAGGCTTGTGAAGAGGTGGAAGATTCACACACACACACACACATGGACACACACACACACACACACACACGGACACGGACACACGCACACATATACACACACACACATAACAATTAGTCAGGCTAGTGGTACATACACGCAGTGACATGACTCACACCAGTTCACTTTCCAGACGCTGTCATCTGTGTGTCATCTCCGAGACAACCTACTGCAACATCGCTAACTTAATTTTTCCTGACTTGTCATCCGGGTGTCGTCGCCTGTCATCAGTTCAGTAAATTAGAGTTTCACTCCAGCAAGTGTTTTCAGGGAATTTGTCTTGGGTGTAGTCGGATCTCTTAATGGAACTGAAGTTGCGGAAGTTGGCATTAGGCTTGTTAGAGATTTTAATTATGCTGTTGTAGCCAGAGGGATACACATAGATGTGTCTGAGTTCTGTGCAGATACACTCGGAGACAGGGGGCAGGACATGGACAGGGCTGTTCAGTGGCCAATAACAGGGGGAAGACATCTCCAGTATATTTTATCTGTACGGCAGAAGATGAACTCTCTCTCTCTGTATCTTTCAGTGGACCGCTTTCTTCACAGAGGTATATCAGCAACAATATCAGCAAACATCCTCCCACTCTTTCCCTATTTCCCTACATTCATTGTTCTCTCCTCCTCTCTGTTTCCTCCTCCCACTTAGACAACTCTATTGGATTTTCAGTATATTCCAAATGAATTGAGTTGCGGCGCTCATGTCGAAACGAGCCCAGTCGATTGCCTAAATGTAACTATGCATAGTTATCAGGACTGCAGTGCAAGCCATTTGTGGGAGGCCTAAACATTATAAACAAATAAAGCAGCCGTATTGCCTCCAGGCCCTTAGTAAGGAATGCACTGCAGTGTCTGGTGAATGGGCAGCCAGCGTGAAATCCAATATAGGCCTGTGTGTGATGGAGGAGGGAGAGCACTCCGCTCCAATCTTCATCAATATAACACTATACAAGACTAGTGCGACAGCTGCCACCAAAATACAACCACTATTATTTTGACCACTCCATGCCCGTCTGATACAACTACCACCACCACCACCACTACTACTGCTGCTGTTTCTCAGAGAAATTGCACTGTTCTGCAAGGGTTCTGTGGTTACTCGAGTCCCCTACGGAGCTGTAATCAATCTCTTCAGCTAATCAATCAAGGAACTCATGTGGTTCCTAAAAATGTCTTCAGATCTCCGGTGTCTCTTAAAAATGTCCTGTGATATTGTTAATTTCAAACATTTCATCCATTCCTAGGGTTATATTTTGTAGCAGCATTTTGGGCATTTGCTTTAATTACAGCCTAGTCTACAGAACACCTTTCATGAACAGGTATTTCCAAAGTGCCAGTGCACGTTTATAGAAAAAAAGGCAACCTTACCCTGTATTATAACGTCTATTGAAATCTCACTGGCCAGCAAATAATCTGTGATTGCTAGTGTAGTTTCTCTGGCAGCAGAAGGTTGTATTAACAGCTCCAAATTATGATGTTGGACATTGCAGGCAAGCCATACTAAAGAAACTAAAATCAATCACCTCCTAGCATTACTATAGCTGGGATTTCACATGGCACTGAGCAGGTTGTTCTCTCCTATCTCCCCCACCAACTCTGTCCTAGCCCATGTTTATCTCCTATCACTGTGTCCTAATGGTTTAGTGTGGTACAGGAGCTGTGAGGGATAAATCACCGGGGGTCTGGGTGCTGCGAGACATGCACACTGTGAGGACTCCTTTCTCCTCCCTGATTTGCTGAAACCAGTTACCATGGAAACCTCTTTATCGCCGGCAGTTATTGTGACATTGACCTAGAGCAAGGGCCAGGGCTAAAGTGTGATGACCTCCCACAATGTGTTGCAGGATGCCTTTCAATGACCTGCATGGTGTGCTTCAATATTTGGGGGATATGTGCTCACTCTCACACACACACACACACACACACACACACACACACACACACACACACACACACACACACACACACACACACACACACACACACACACACACACACACACACACACACACACACACACACATCTGCGACCTTATTGTATTTGTGTGCAGCCCTCGAGCACTCTGGTGTGACTTTATCTGTGTGTGTGTGTATGTGAGTACATACATGTTGAATTGCATGCAAAGAGATTCTGCAGAAGGTGAAAGGGTAACATGCATCCTCCGTGATGTATGCCCTCCGTGTAGCCTGAGCCTGCAGCCTCCCCTCCGTTCCTGTTTGAGCGGCCCAGATCCCCAGATATTAACCCAGCTACACTGCCAATCCCAGAACACATCTCAAATAACCCACAAGCCAGTCTCATCCTGCAAACAGAATCCATAATGACAAGTCATTTATTCTTATTTTCAGTTTTTAAAGACTTACTTCTCATAATACAAGTGAAACAAATCTGCCAATTGGATGTGATAGCTCATTTGTTTCTGTCATCCCAAAGTGGGACATTGCTTGACGCCCATTTAAAGCATCACCCATCAGAACACTTGTTGCATGAGGGATTATGTAATATGTTTAAATATAGCTCACCGCATTTGATAAATTGGCAGTGTCCTTATTTGTTGTGAATGCTATTTTTTGGAAAACTGAATAATTAATTAAATTAGTTTTGAATTAGTTTTTTAAGTCTTTATAATTTGTTTTCTACATACATGCATATCCATATATTGTGCAATGTTATGACTCCTTGTACCCCATTGCATGGAAAAATAATGCCAATGTGTGTTATATCCTAACCTAGTGCGGCGTGCTTTTAATTTAACTCCAACTGCTGCATTAATCCACTTCTCTCTATCGGGTAGCCATTATGTCTATGACTGGTTATAAAGTATTTTTATGAGAAAGCTTTGGCTTTTTGTCCAGCTGTACTGCAAAGTGGCCCCTGCTAAAGCCTAGCTGCCATTCTCCTGTCTCCCCCCTCTTACCCCTCATTTCTTTTCTTTTGTGTGCCTTCCCAACCACATCCTCTCTAATGAAGCTAAATTTAGCATGCTAAATGGAACCAGTCGACTATGTCATTGGTGCTGGAGCGGTCATAGCCGTGTTCTAACGGCCCCAAAGGCACAAACACCACTCCAAGACAACTAGTCGATGGCATTAGAAGCATGTACAGTACAGCAGGCGCAGACAATGTAAGGCCAAGGCATCCACGTGTGGGCAGGAGAGAACAGATAAAGTAACACAATCCAAATGTGGACATGTGAAAGTGCAACTGTAGCTGCAGTTGAGATCGGTACTGTACCAGAGATCAAGAGCAGAGAGACATGCTCTGCAGGATACCAGCCTGTCAATTGCGCTACTCTCAGCTTCAAAGTTCTCAGCTTCAGGATTTCATATAGAATCTAATGGCTTTGGAGTGTGAGTGCACGCAGTAACACAAGTGGAAAAGCGGTGTTATACAGAACCCTACATGACAATCCAAAAAGCACACACACTTGTAGGTACACTACACACACACATTTAGGCACACGCTGTGTCAAATCTCCTACTGAAGTCCAATATATCCCTCACAAACCCATTAAAGGTGCTTCATACAACAGGCTCTCACAGAATTCAGAGAGGGGGAAGTGAGAGCAGCACAGACCGAGAGAGAAACACAGAGTAGGAGAGCCATGGATTTGTTAGGTGCTCAAAGTTAAAACACAATCTGGCAGGTAAAAGTGAACGTTTTATACCAGGGTGCATTTCTTATGTTATTTCAGGTATTAAAACATACAGTAGTAGCACTTTTTTTCTTATTAAATTCTAATGCACAAATGTGAGTGCTCTGTGCCTTTTCTAGAGGATTACACGATAAAATGTTCTTTCATATTATTACTAAACTCATCTTCTCTGACTGAAAATGAACTGGTGTCACTACAACCTTCCCCAGCATCAACCAGTCCGCTGAATATGAACATGCGTTTATATGTTGGGAAGCTCAGACACATAAGACATGTGTATGATGTAGTTTTGACTTTAGTGATAGATTTACCAAAATCAATGACTTTTCCTGTAGCAGCTCCGGCCACTCTGGTTTTTACTTCTTCAGTGAAACTAATCTCTTGTTCTTTGGTACAATGAATCAAATGAATGAAAAATTACAATTACAAAATTGACGTTGGTGTTAAACAGTGTACTTTTCTTTATTCAATGTCCTTGACTGCTATCGGTCAGCAAAATCTCCCATATGGTACATTAAAGATGATCCTCTGATTCTTCATCTAGCAACATCTCAGGTCATAAAAGAAATTTGTTGGCCTCATTTGTACTTTGTGTTAAGTACTAAGAAGCAAATCTTAAACTAAAATGCTAAACTTGGATTATTCCCTTGAAACACATTACCTTCTAAACGTCAACATGACAAAATTAGCAAGCATTGCTAACATTAGCATGTAGCTCATAGCCCCCCTGTGCTCACCGTAGACATATGCGGCTGCTAGAATTGGGAAAGACAAGCAGCGCCTCTTAGTGCATATCAATCAAGGCAGGAGGCCGATACAAATGTGTTTTCATACCAAAATACCTAATCTTGTGCAGATAGTATCAGTATGTGGATTTAAGCCTTAACATAATTTAAATAGGTGAGTTATAATAGAAATGCACACTGCTACATTGGTCTTTTTTCCACACCTATGAGGTGGATGGATTTTCTCGACAAAGAAGAAGTGCTAACTAACACAGATTTAGACTGATTTTTTGAACAATATTTGAGAAAAAAAGGCTTTTGTGCACAAAAAAAGTGTTACATTTATAATTTTGTTCAGTATGTATGTGTATATGTGTGTGCTCACAGCCTCACAGAACTGTTGGCATGGCTGTATAGACTTTTAGATGTCTTGCTGTGCATTTAATGTCTGTTAATTGAATGTTCCTGCCTTCCCGCAAAATCTGCTTTTCACATACAGAGACACGACAAAAGCACTACATGCTGGAAACTTCCCTTTTCTCTACACGTTTCAATGGTGTTTAAATACCTATGTTTATCCTTCTGCTGTACAAACCTTAAGGTGCTTTGTGCCTGCTATCGTTACACTTTGCCAAAACTGCTCACACTAAAGCCCATGCAGGTTTTATGATTACATGCCATATTTAAGGTTGGGTTCTGAAGGGATAATGTAGGACAGGTTTTGTTATTCAGTCGGCTAATGTGTTTCAGCTTACAACTATTTTACATTCTTCATCTCTGTAGGTTGTTACCCACAATTGAAGGAAAAACCATAATCTACTAGCTTTACTGAAGGAGTGATTTTACTGCAGCTTGTTTTTAACTATGACTATCTACCTAGGTTGATGTAAGACATCCATACATGGCTGGTAATCTGGTTTTCCTCCCTGCTCTCCCCTTACTGTATTTGACATTTCAGCCTGAGGAAATGACTCCTTGCTGGCATTTGTTCATTGCTCCAGGCTTGCACACCCCTATGGCTGCTGTCATACACTTTTTAATGTGTGTGTTAATGCTACACCTTTCATTTTAGTTAAACAGTTGCTGGCTTTCCAAAGAAGAGACAGAATGGCAGTCAAATCTGCAACAATGTCCCACAGCATTTTGCCTCTGCATGGAGTTGTGGCGTGCATGTGCACAGACACACAGATGCACAGGCGATGCATGTTGTACAGTAAAAGGCAGCCAAAGCCCTCACTGTGTCACCTCTGTCATAGTGTTAATTAGACAGTGTCGCCGTCTGTCCCCAGTGACATTTATTGCACATTTGAATATTTTACCCAGACAGATGGTAAGAATGTCAAGGCGTGACACTGAGTTATTAAGCCCTAGCCCTCTCCCTCGGCGACAGAATGCAGGGCTTGTCAGCACTCGATTGTTTTAATAACTCGCTGGCAGCAAAGTTTGTCCTGACTCTCTCTGCTGCAGCTAGTTCCTAGGGCATAGGTGATAAAGGCCACACACTCTTACACAAGCCTGGTAGCACACGCACATACCAGCATAGGAGCGGCTCTGCTGAATGAGGATGAGCAGGAATTCCCTCACTGAATAAAAGAACAGGTGGAATGACTCTGTGACCCCTCGACTCACATTAACCATCTGTAGACTGCTGTGCTTTTCTATCTCGCACATGGCCTTCACCTGCACCAACACTCTTGTCAGATGCGCAGCACAGCTTGAATGTGCTCCATAACCTTAGAATGTGATAGCACACTGTCGCACCATGGTCACATCCTTCTCGCTCCCTCTCACATAACTGTACTGCGGACATCCAGCCTTCTCATACTGTACTGCCAACAAAAAGAGGAGGCAATGAAATATTGCCTGGCATGTACACTTTTCCCAAGTAAAAGTGTCTCCACATGCTAGCTGTCAAACGCTAGCGTCTGGATAGTACTGTATTTCACTTTGACTGCTTAACATGGGGAAAATAAGTTTGAAGTTGACATGAGCTACATGCTCCTTTAAATTGATTAGGTCATCAAACTGCATGAATTCAACTACAATCATAAAAAGGTGCAAGCTGTTTCTCCTCAACAGGTTATATAACAACTAACATGGGTGGACCAGGAGGATTTCGAACGATGTGTTTAGCCCGGCATACAGGGCAGGGGAAACATGCTTACATTAAGTTTTGCTGGCAGGTGTTATTGGATCCTTATCAGCTGATGATCAAACAATGACAGACGGTGGAACAGATGCTGGGGCAGTGATCCCTTTTGGAGAAGATGTGTAGTACTGTGCATTTAGGTGGCAAGTACATTTAAGGTGTCTAGAGCTGCTTGATTATGGCCAAAACGATAATCATGATTATTTTTGATCAATATTGAGATCACGATTAATTGTCATGATTATTTGTTGATTTTAGTTGAAGGCAGGTCACCACATCCCCCCCCGGGCTCACACCCTCTCAGAGGGAGAACTTGTAACCGTGATGCTAAGTACTTTGCCAGTTTTGAGAGACGTGGGAAGAGTCTCTGATGTCCCCTCCAGCAGTCAATCGGTCCTCCCATCATGTCTTTGGCCAAATGAAATGCCACTGCATTTGTTATTTCCTGGCCCTCATACATTCATCTTATTCCCTTTATGTTGTTAAAGAGGTTCGCTGTATTGCGTTATGGCGCCAACACAACTTTACGGTACTCTTTGCATATGACCTGTTCTTGTTTTGTGTCACTAGCATCCAATTATTCATAATGGGCATTTTATTCATTTTTAGATTATTTTTTAAAATGTAGTTATCACTGGGGATAGCCCTGGCATTTTGCGCTAAAAATGTATGCATTATGTTACACGCCACCCAAAATGCTTCCACACAATGGATGGCCGAGCCCCTCGGCCCCGCCCTCTGCTACGTCAGACCTCTTTCTGACTTCTTTTTGTTAAGATAGTTTATAGCCGTATGAAGACTGCTATCTGTTAAAATTTCCTCCCGCTACTCTGTCCTCTGTGACTGTCTCCATCTAGAAACTAAGCTGCACACGGTGCAGGGGACAACTCTGATTGGCTCATGGAGGCACGTGATCAGACAGTGGTTCATAGAGAGTTAGATTGGCTTTTCCAAAAAAGAAAACGTTGATACGGTGTGTTCTATGTATGGAGTGACACATTTTAAATACATACATACTTTATATGAATATATATATATATATATATATATATATATATATATATATATATATATATATATATATATATATATATATATATATATATATATATATATCTCATGGGAAGCCGTGATCGTGATTCAAATTTGATTGTTTGTGCAGCCCCAAAGGTGACCATATCAAACTATTCTATTAGCCAAAGTAGACGCCAAAGAGCCACAGCTAGTGATAGCAAAGATGGCTTAACTTGTTTTCTACAATGGTAAAATACCCACACTGGAACGGTTTGGCACTGTTTCTACTTGTTCCACATTGTTGCATCTGATAAAAAAGTATAAGTACAAGGCTCTCCCATAAAGTGACAACCCAGTAAACCTGGAAAGTGTGTGACGGGAGCCGGAAAATGAATTGAGCCCACTTGTCAACATTATTACATGCTACATTTGCTTAACGGACTCAGTGTCACTTATGAAGATTACAGTGTAAAATTAGCATTAAGAACTGAGGGAACGTAATCTCTGGAGTTTTGTTTTGTTTGCATTATTCGGAGTGAATTTGTAATTTGAATTGTGCGAAGACCACAGAGAGAATGAAAAGAAGTTTCTAGTATGCCCCTCACAGCTGTGCCATCTGTCTTAAATTAGTTCAGGGTGTTATGGAGAGATTTAACTGAGCTGTAAATTTGAAGCATATTCTCATGGTGCCGAGTGGATGTGAAGGCCATTTAATGCAGAGAAATACTGGACAAATATTGATTTGTTTGCCCTTTATTATGTGTTTATACTGTAACAGGCCAATGGCCCCCAAAGTGGACTCCTGGCATCCACTGTGTAAAAAAATCTACTCTGTGGTGTATGCAGCCGTATGAATCTATAATATAAGCCAGGTTTGTTTGGTTATACCGGTTATATCCTCCACGCTGTCGCCACCCCTCATTCCCACAGCTCATTCTCATCGACTCCGTTATTTCTCCCATGAGTTGTGTCTATATGTAATTACCCAGTTTGTTTGCACCTTGGCTCTGACTGCCTTTCTTGTCACAGCCAGCTTGTGTTCACAGAAAGCGTGTTTGTGATTGCGAGGGTTTGCATGCACCAATCAGTCTTAAGCAAATGAGTGTGTCACAGGCAAGAGCATGCAACAGTGCTAGTCTGTTCCCCTGCACATGTGTGTGTCACCCAGAGCCCACTCTGGCAGACATGGAGGGACAGAGAGAGGGACCTTGTTGACTCTAATCCCTTTGTTTTGAGTCAGATTAGAGCTTTGTGAGGCGTTTGCGAGGCCTGCAGAATGTGGATTTAAGGATTAGTCTAATAAACAGAGGCTCTGTGGCACTCTGCAGCCCAGTGTGGAGATTACACAGGCACCGAGAGCAAGGAAGAGAGAGGGGTGGATTGTTTCCTCCTCCCATCCCTTCAGTTTCATCCTGACAAATGCCAGGATGAGAGGAGAAGAAACCTAGAGGAGAAAACAGAAAGTGGGTGAGGTCTCATCACATTTCCTGATCAGTGTGGCAACTTTCATCAATGCCATTCCCTGCAGGGACTACAACTCTGAGTCACACATGCAGACCTTGGGATGTGTAACTTGTATCCCATACTTTCGTATGACCTCGAAAATGCAGAATAATTACTGTACTCAGCCTGGCTGATCACCGGGGACGTCCCATCGTTCTCTTTCATACTTGGCAAAGAATGCACAGTATTCGCTATTAATTTAGACAGCTAAGACCAAAAATCCTATCTCCCACACATTGCTGCTCAACATTTTTACAATAATCTTGTCCACAACTAAATTTGTTTTTCCGTTCTATTTCAGTTCAGTATGAAATCAACTTGAAGGAAACCCTGATAGAACTAGGTTCAATTACAGATAACACATCTTGTTTTATTTTAGTAGTTGACCTTATTGTTGTGTGGTGCTGCAAGTGAAAGGCCTGATTTGTGCTCACTAATGAGGGGCTCCAATATCTGAGCTACGAGCGCCTGCTGCTGCATCGTTGCATTCGGAGGTTGCCTTGTTAGGACGTGCTATTAGGAAAAAAAGAAATGCCTTTAGTGCATCAATATCATGTCAATGACACACACAAAAACACGCCAACTTATAATCATGCAAATACAAAAAGTGACACAGCTAGTAAATACCACGACCAATCACACTTAATAAGCAAGTGGTTGTTTTTTTTTCTATTTGGCTAAAAGAGGTGTTTGAGGTAATGAGGCGAGGTGTGTAGGAGAGAGAGAGAGAGAGAGAGATGAAATGTTGCTTGTCCTGCACGCCCCTCAGCTGTTGGCTCACAGATCATCTTGGATCCAGAAAGGTTTCCAGTTGAACTGGAGCCATGTAAGCCGCCCCAGCTATCCTTTTGCCTTGTGAGTGTATATGTATATTTGTGTGTGTGTGTGTGTGTGTGTGTCTTTGCGTGCACTTTCAATACCACCTGAGATCGAAGACGTGATTAATGACTCCTCTGCACGGTGAGGAGCCTCTGTCAGAGCCCAGTCCAAAGCTCCTACAAGGCAAGCTTGTGTGTTTGTGTAATAGAGAGAATGATAGAGGGCATGGTGCGTTTATAGATGTGGATACATAGAGGAATATTTATATATGCTAATACATGTGAGAATGACACACATACACACTTAAGTTTCAGTACAAGGAAGTAATCAGGATGCCTTCCACGTACAGTGAAGTTCCAATGAGCCACATTTATGCAGCTTACATGTGTTATGCATACAATGCAATTAAAACGTATATTGTACATAATGAGATATTTGTCAAAAATGCTATTAATTACCATACTGTGTTTAAAGGAATTACATTGATTCAGTATGCACCCTGAGAAAAGATTTCACTGGTGAAAAGAATGAATTAATCACAAAGATAATAAGGATTTACACATAAAGAGATGACGTATAAGCGGCTCTTAAGGGAAATTCTATATGTAAATATGTAATCGGATGCTTTGATGAACTGTATAATATTTGGGCCTTGAGTAGGATGCTCTCCGAGAAATCAAGATGCATGCAGGTTTTTTGGAGACGTGTAATTGAGCACAAGTCTCATAACGACGATTTGTTTTTCCTCTTTATTCTCACGCAACCTCTCTGTACTCCGCTCTCTCCCCGTCTACTCCTTTGTTTCTCTGTCACTCAGAGTCTTCCTCTCTTTGTATTCGTGAACAAACTGTGTAAACAACTTAATTTGAGTAGCAGCACAAAAAGCAGCAGAAAATTGAGAGCAGAATGCTTCATAGCCACATTTTTGTCTTTTGTGATAACATTGCATTGCTGTGTTTTTAATAGGCTGTCTTTTGCTATTCAAATTCCTTTCAAAGAAAAAGAGAGACAGAATGAAGAACTCCATCTCTCGTTGACAAAGAGTGTTGGAAGAGTGGATTAAGTTTCTGATGGAATGGCTCCATGCTGTGTTTTATCGGGCTTTTAGCCACCAGTCCTGTTGGCTGATTGTTGCTTTTGGTTTGGTTACAATTGAATTAAATGAGCCAGATAATGACTGGTCTAATACAACCATAAGATAAGATCAGAAAGAAATGGCTGCATCTACATAAGTCTGCACTACACATGTAGATTGATCTATTCGTCTAAGAGACATACATATTGTACATATGGGTATAGATTTACAGATTTACTATAAAGTACAAAGAGATAAACAATAAACGACTTAGTCAAGTGACAGAAATATATTTGGCAAATATTTGTAATAGATTTTTTTTTCTAACAAAAAATGACAGTTCCAGCATCTCACTTGACAGGATTCGCTGCAGTTCTTTGTTTTATGTGATGATAAAGTGAACGTTTTGGGGGTGGGCTGTTGGTCAGAAGATTTGAAAAAGTCGCCTTAGGATAACAAGACTTTCCTTTTTCTCTATTTTTGGATGTTTTATAGATCAAATAATGAATCATCCCTGATTTGAGAAAATATCGAGAATAATTCATGAATAATAATTGTAAATTGCAGCCCAAACAGTGAACAGCATAGGCCAAGGACCCCTTAGCTGAAAGAGAGACAGGGTAGGGACCCCCTAATAGTTGCACATTAAACTGGACTAGATGGATAAGATGAATGGATATTATACATCATGTTTTAATGTTAAACATACATGTGGAAAGCACAGTGAATCCACAAGCTGGTCTTCAATGTGTAAATCAAATGTTTGTCTTTCACAAATTTCGCTTTAATTTTATTATGTTAAATTCATATCAATGTACATTTTCATGTGTTTTTTGTTTTACATAATTTGTGCACATACTCTGAGGATCCCCTAGGGGTTACAGACCCCCTGTTGAAATCTACAAAAAAAGCTAAACTGTAACAGCTCTTTTGTAGAGGTTTGTCTAGAGTATATATTATAATAATACATAATATTAATTTGTAGCTTACACAGAGTAAACATGGCCTTGTGTAGCTTCCTCCTAGTTAGCTGCAGTAGGAGTCATCTGGACAGGAACTCTCCCCCAGTGTGATGGCCCTAAACAGCCTCTATAGTAGCACTCAAACACCGCCTCCGTGCTTATCTGTCTGATAAATGAGATGGCTGGATGGAGTCTTTGCAGCTAATTGTCTTCGGGTATCTAGCAAATGTGCATGTAACCATTACAAATGCAGTGAAATAATATGCATGGCAGAGCTGGGTCGATTGCGATCAGCGTGTTCCCAGAGCCGACTGTCTCTGCAGTGCTTTTTTCAGCCACATTTGAGGCATGATGCAACAAAACCCGTAATACCTGAGGCAAATTTTAACCCATGTATGCACTACTGCTACTAAAACAATGGTGACCCACCACTTTTACAGAGTGGTCTGTTGGTTTCACAATATGTGTTTTATTTTTTTATGAGGACCGACTGAATTAGCCACATCAAGGATGTACGAGCATTTTCAAGAAAGAACAAGTAGTTCACAGGTTTCCGAATGTAACTTAGTGGGACAGAATGTGTCAGATATGTTTTGTTTCTGACAGGTTAAGAAAACTAGATGCTGATTTTCCTTGTGCAAGAAACACTCTTGAAGCCTGTGATTACACAGCTAAAAAAACGTTTCTGAAAATAGCTGCATCTGATGTTGGGTTAATACAGTTCATATTGCTGACTCTTTCTTTGATATTTGGACTCGTTCAGAGGTTGATCAGGTTGAATGGGAATTCATCTTGTCCAATGCTCGCTAATCCATTGATGTCATTAGCTTCCAATTAACTGAGCATGATTTCTAGTTACATTGTGTAATTTTCCATATTTTTCTTCCCAACCTCTTATTTGTAGAGAAAAGGCCATTATCTGTACCAAACTTCACCTCTGTAATTTTGAAAATGAATTCTCCTCCCTCCCTGTCAGCTTCCAATTACATTTCTCATTCTGCCTGGATTTCATGGTCACTTCACGGTCATGCACGTGTCTCTTCTCCTTCGTCTAACTATCCTTTGTCGACTCTCAGGGAAACACAGCTATTTGCAGGCTTGTGTGGGGGGGGGGTTGTAACGTATTGCATGGATGGTTGTATAGGAATATGCATCTGTGTGCCTGATAGCGTACCATGAAATTGTGGTAAGAAACCAGTCAGAACTACAAAAAGTTATTATACTTCTGATAAATGAGATAATCCGCGTCAGTGTGATGATCAGGGGAGTTGGACCGCTGTCACCGGAGTAATTAACACAAAAAAGGTGTGTGTGTGTGTGTGCGCGCGCTTCTGCGACCTTGAGGAAAACACCCGCCTGGTTGGAATGTGATTGATATGCGTTCCAGATTTTGTGATTAACCCCCTCGGCTTTCTCCACTTTATCCATCTATTTCTCATTCGGTGTCCTTTCTCCTGCTTCTCAACTAATAATACACCTACAAACTACTACGCAAGTCTTGCGCCTATGATAATAATAACTAGCATGTTAGTTAGCAGTAATTAGCCTGTTCCTATGTTAATATAAACTAGCATGGTAATTAGCCTGTGCCTGTGTTATCTCCTAACATATACCTACGCTCTCCGTCTCTACGGACGTGCGTAACGTTAGCATTAGTGGTGTGACGTCAAATGATATGGTATGATTCAAAAAATACATACAGTATGGGAAATGTATTTATACATAAAGCTGACCCCTAATTGACACCTGCAGAGACCTGAGGACCAGGTAACCGTAGTCCTCAGATTGGACAGATAGTCTAGCTAGCTGTCTGGATTTACCCTGCAGAGATCTGAGGACCAGGTAACCATAGTCCTCAGATTGGACAGATAGTCTAGCTAGCTGTCTGGATTTACCCTGCAGAGATCTGAGGACCAGGTGACCATAGTCCTCAGATTGGACAGATAGTCTAGCTAGCTGTCTGGATTTACCCTGCAGAGTTAACCATAGTTACAGCCCACAATTATGAACTATTTCTGTAACATAATCTAAAGCTTTATCTCTCATATGCATATCAGTATATCACAGTATATCAAGTACAGTGCACACACTCTCACAAAGGCCCATCACTTTCATAATGCCAGCCACAGTGTTCCCAAATTTGCCGAGCCAGTAGCCCCCTCTATTTCCTTACCCTCCATTCAAGGTACAAACACATTAAGGTTGAACTCCTAATAGCCTGTGTGATGGATGCTGGAGCTTAATGAGCTCTTTATGAGACTTAATACCTACTGTTAATCAATGGACATAGCAGGGCACTTTTCAATACTACCTTCTAAGCATTTTAAAATGAGCCCTCGTTGAATAGATTGACTCACATTTTGTTCCCTTGTCTCTCTTTCACTCCCTTCTCATTTTTCTCTGTCCCAGTGTGCAATTAGTTACATCACATATTTTGAAATGATGCCTATTCTTTAGAACTACATACTGTCCAGACTGAGAGAGATTTTGATGAAAATGCAGTGCTACGCTGTAATGCAGTGGGTGGACCAGACGTTCCTCAGCCTGAAGCAAATGCAACATGGATGACCTATTTATTACCATAAATATCCCATACAGGCAGCTGCTGGAAGCGTTCCTGTCAATTACTGCTGGTTGTTGTATTGTTGTACTTTGATCTTTAACTTCTAATGTAATGCATCGCTCAAGGCCACTGCGCTAGTATCATGCAGTATTAGCCTCATAATCATGTATCATCTGCGTCCACATGTATAAGATTTGAAAAGATTAAAAGTGGGCTGGTTCTGATGCAATACCAATGGACTGATCAGAGCAGGTGGTGTGTTGATGCACATGTCAGGGCCAGGTACCGCCATACTGTATGTGCATTTGAGTGTGTTTGTTGTTTGGGACTGTGTGTGTGTGTGTGTGTGTGTGTGTGTGTGTGTGTGTGTGTGTGTGTGTGTGTGTGTGTGTGTGTGTATGTATATCTGCATCTGGCTGTGTTTGATTATCCCTTACAGCCTCTAAGGAAGCGGGATTCATTCTCACTCTGATAATGAGGGAGAGACTAGCAATGCCCTCAAGTCATTTCTCCTCTTCTTCCATTCTTCCTGTTGCATCCGGCTGCTTTTCTTTTTTCTTGCACTTTACCTTTTCCCAGCCTAGATAATCTGCATCTCTTTTCCCATAATTCTGTCTGTCTTTCCTCTTGGCTTTCCTCCCACTTTCTTGACATCATCGTTCCCCTTTTTGTGTCTGTATTTCTGTGTAGCTGTCATCGGTTTAAGACAACTGGACCGTGTTTGAGTCACTCCCTGTTTTTAGGTCATAGATTTAAATGCTGGCTGACCATTATTCATCTGCCCGGTCGATGGTTGAATATCTCTGTGGACTCCAGCAATGGCAGCTCTGTTTCTCCCCACATAGCACAAATAGCCTTACTTATCCCGCATCAATACTCTGATGTGTTGCATATTTGCCTGGTTGCTCAAATGTCCATTCAACGCACTCCCTCTTACCTAACTTTTCCTGTAGATTCTCCGGGGGGTACGAAGCAGGAATGAGTCACAGCAGTGCATCCATTAAATTTAAACCAACCTTTTTTGCTTTCTTTTCCACTCTCTCCATCTCTCTCTCTCTATCTCTGTTTTCCAGGTGACTGAAGGGGAGATTGACATTACGGAGGCCCACTAGGAGGCCCCTTCATCCCCCGCCTACCACTTTCTCCTCCTCCTCTTCCTCTACTTCCATCTTTTCTCCCTGAAAGACCACCCCCGCCTCCCCCACCCCACCCAACCTCAGCATGGATCTGAAGGACCGTAGGCACCGCTCCCTAACCAGGGGCCGCTGCTCCAAAGACTCCCAGTACAACAACTCTTCCCTGGATGCAGACGAGTGTCGTGTGCCCACCCAGAAGTCCTACAGCTCCAGCGAGACGCTCAAGGCCTTCGACCACGAGCAGAGGCTGCACTATAGCGGCTGCGTGACTGACCTGGTTCACCACGAGGCTGATGAGTACTCCAGGCAAGGTGAGTTCCTGGAGCAAAGCATTCCCTTCAAATGCTTTATTACACTGTAACTTGGGGCTTGATCCATACTGTGCTGGACTGGAGACCTTACACGCAAAATCGAGTCAATTTAATGATTTTACAGAAATAGTTCAACATTTTGGGAAATATACTGCATACTTAGCGTTCTTCTCTGTTGTACCCTAACTATGTGATTAGAGCAATCAGCTGGTTAGCTTAGCTTAGAGACAAAGACAGCTATGCTTGTTTTGTCCAAAGGGGACACCTCTAAAGCTCCCTTATGAACATGATTTATCTTCAACATGTTGAGGTTGTACAACATGCTGTTTTTACACTTTTTGCGTGGATTAAACCATAGATATAGAACATTCTATGTATGGATTAAACACACAGTGAAAGGTGTTAATTAAAGAGCAATGGAGATGCTCATAGGGGCATTTCTTTCTTTTTTTACTTTGGACTGAGCAGGGTTAGTGGTTTTCCCCTGATTTCAATCTCTGTGCTAAGCTGAGCTAACAGGTTGCTATTGTTGGTGTCATGTTTATTTCACAGACATGAGAGTGGTATTAGTCGATTAATTATTTTTAATATATTGTTCTTGGGACATAAATCACCTTCTAGATATAACACATAATGAAGGCTGCCAATTGCAGCTAACAGGCAAAACTGGTTGGAACTCAAGGATGTAGCAATTTCCTTCACCAATTTACCAATTATCTCTGTTCTCTGTGCAGCTCCAGTAGGCACATCATTTCCCTGTCCAGCACGTATGGTTGAGCCAAGCATACCTCTTCGTTTTTAGAGCCCTTCCAGTCCTGTAATGTGATTCTCAAATATCTGCTATCACACATTAAACAGTCACATTGCTGCCCCATGTAAACGTTTTTCAGCTGTATACCACATTTAGGCGCTGTAGGTTTCTTGCTAGGCCTCGTGGCAAGCTTTTAATGTAATCAGATAGCGTAAATGCTGCACTTTGCAGCCGAGGACCAAAGCAGACCTTTAGCACGGGAAAGCCTGTCATAATGAACTTCTGTATCCCCTGGTGAGCAAGTAGCCGATAGGCCGATAGGTCATCTCAAAAGCGATGGGCCTGCTCTCATAGGCATATCTTTAAACTGTGTGTCTGTGTATGTGTGTATGTGTGTGTGTGTGTGTGTTGTATAGGGACATGAAACAGGCAGTATTGATCCTTGGCTAGTGAAAGGAGTCAGACTCAATGGGATTGATCTGTGCTAAGCTCTGTTTTCTCTGCATGGACACAGACACGAGAGGCAGAGAGCTCAGGGCAATACAACACATGAATGCAGATAAGAGAAGAATAACAGTAAAATCACCTTCACAGACAATAGCTGCATGTTAGAGAGTCCTTGATGGTATTTTCTAAAGAGAACATCTTCATTATAGCCTGAAAAGGTAGACCTACTGTCAACGTTTCACGTGACTGTGAGTGGTTTCAAAAAAAGAAGAGAAATTGATCAAGCTGAGAATAGCTTAAAGAAGAGAAATGTTTAATAGCTCACATGTTTTTAAAGAATACAACCGAAGAGCTTTTTTTTTCAAAGGTGACAATATAAAATGGATGATTGATTGGCGGGATGCTCAAAAGATTGAAAGTCAGTGGTGTGTGCTGTCCGGACACACTCCACTGCTGCACTGAGCTGACCTCACACCAGGCGATAGCTGGTCGATACCACAGTCCTCTCAGCCTATCAGCTCCTTCGAAAGCCCAGAGCCACAGATGCATCGTGGGAAGTGTGGCCACAGGAGACCAACAGTGTTGCAGCACCATATGGACTGTGACACCACAGGAGGAGAAAGAAAAGGAGTTAGAGTGAGAAAGACGGAGAGAGAAGCAGCAGATGAATCGAGTTGTCTCCCTCTTTCAGCCAAACATTTTTGTAACTAGTACTTGAGACAGTGAGGGATTGAAATAATGTGTTCCTCCTTGGAACAGCTTGTAATTTACAGGCAAGATGGTAAGTGTAGACAGAAACTTTCTTTTCGTCAACAGTAACTACAAAAATTGGACATAGGGGAGACTTTATTTAGATAAAGTCCTCGTTGTTTTAATGAAAACCTAACAAATGGTTAGAAGGGGAGGTTTGATGTTTGAACTGACGTGCAATATTAGTAATTCATGCGCTTATGAGGCCACACTATAAAATATGATTCATTTGGATTAAATTAAAATGATGTTTTTTGGTTGGGTGAGCCATCATGACGTTGCTGCTTCTTGTCGAGTAGTTTTGAGGTCATCTGTAGCTATTCTAGGCATGTCAATTTTTCTTTAGTGATATTGTGTTGCACAAACAATTTACAGGTCTGTGGTGTGTTGATGCGTATTGACTTGGCCTCCCGGCTATCATTAGAATCTTGTGTGAGCCATAAAAGGAGTGAGTTGGACTGGAGCACCAAGGGAGCATGTGCGTCACACACGCACGTACACACACTCACACAAACTGTTGCGGAGTTCCATTTAGATGTATTGGAGTGGATGCACGGTTACGTCACTGAAGTTGTGCACGCATTGTGGTTGACAGAAAAACAGCAGGAACAGTGATGGATTTACTGTTTTTCAGGGACAGCTGGCTAGTTAGCTAGCTATCTTGCTAATTCCACCATGCTTTAATCCTACACTGGTGCAGAAAATGAGCCAAACAGTTGACAGGTGGCCAGCGGCAGTGCTGACTCCAGAGACGGATATTCTAGCTAGCTAACTAGCCAGCCAGCCCTATCTTATCCATCCCCGATACAGGGGCTGCCCCGCTCCCAGCGACGTAGTCTGCCACCGACAGCCCGGGAGCAGCGGGGACTGTCGATGAATTGGCCCAAGTGTAAGCTGGGAGATGTGTTCCAGCAGGGAGTTTGCTACGTTCCTCAAGCTCTGTTAGCTTTTTAATCAAATAAATAAACTCCCAAATTGTCAAGAAAGGAAATAGTCTTACACCTATTTCCTTATTAAACAGAAATATACAGCCTGCACCTTCTGAATTCAAGTTTCTCTCATTTACCTGACTTCCTTTAGTTACTTTGACTCATCCAAAACATCGCCACTTCACACACCAAAGCTTAGTGTTTCCATTGGTCCAACAATCCAAATAACTCCTTAATTGACAAGGTAAACTGGAAATGGCTCTACATGCTGGCTCATTCTTCCGAGGTAAATCATTAAATTAGCAAAATAAAATGACAACATCAGTCAACAAATTGCCCAACCCTACTACTACATTGACTCAATTTCTGTCCAAAAAAACATAAATACTTTAAATGAGCGGAGCCTTTGAGGTTTCAGTGGCCGTGGTTTTATTTGAAGTGGGTTGGAAAACGGTAGACTCCACCATGACTTTCACTTTCATTCACCAGTTAGGCTCCGCCCACAAAACTCGTCATTGCGGTTTACCAACATCAGAAAGGTCTACAATGTAGCTACTGGACTCACCTGCAGAACAGTTCATATTCCAGTCACCTTTATCTTGATGACTTTCACTGGTTTTGTTGCTAAAACCTCGGGCACATGCAACATTTCTTAGGCACAAATGCGGACACAATGAATGTTTTGCAAGTCAAATTGTTATTGGGGCTGTTTTTGTAATTCTGAGAGATAATTTACATGTAGTTATGCAGTGCAAATTAAGAGGAATGTAGCAGATGTTTGGATCGTTGATTGAAATTCTTGCACAACACTAAAAACACCTTTCTTCAACAATCAAAACCGTCATTTCTGTTGGACAAACATGTTCATATGTTTAAACATGTCTATATCTCTATGCTATCATGTGAAAATCTTAAAGAACGTCTGGCTTTTCTTACTATATTTCTAGATGTGCACAATAGTTCTTCTATAGCTTACTGTAGTTTGAGTCTTACTGCAAAGATATCATAGCTTTTGAAAATAACTTTCCCACTGCATATCGTTATGCATGAAAACTTCACTGGAATTTCAGTGATTCCTGAAGGGTAAATTCACTTAAATAAGTAACATCATCTCCCCTTGGAACCATGTTTGGAGTGTGTTTGGAGACTTTCTGGGATGCTGTACATTTGTGTTTTGCCTCCCAGGCAAGAAATATTTTCTGTGGACTTTCCTCCCAGTCCATTAGGAAACTGTTTGCTGCTTTGAAAGGAGGTGAGGAGGAGCTAATGACCTTTATTTAGACGCGCCTCAAGTCTACATGCTGCTAATGTATTCCTCCTACATCCAACATGTTTGTCCTGCTCCAACAATTTTGAATGGGTTGGCCAAATTGTGGACCAAGCAATATTCATTAGAAATAACTGTCAATTATTACATGTAACGTGCTGAACCTTAAGTTAACTGCACCAAGCAGCTGCTGACGCCACTTTCCCGCCAAGTTCAGGGAGACTCTACAGGTTAATAGGGTAAAAGAAATGTAACAAATGTAACCAATTGTTTTTGCAGTACAAGTTTTCTGTAATGTTTAGTTAAATATGCAAATAAGTCATTTTCTAATGCCAACTTTTGGTGAACTTAAGATAATCTTTATGAATAAATAGACAATGCTAAGTAAAATGTAAACGTGTAATTTGGATTTTTTTTTGAAGAATACATGTTACGGAAGCAATATAGTGCCACATCTCAAAATTGTGTGACGCCTTAAAATGGCATCAGCAGAATAGATACATCGCTCACTACTGATTGGTCAGGTAAAAACGTAACAACAACCCCCCCCCCCCCATTTCCCAGCAAGTATTGCAGAGATTGGTTTCCACCTAAAAACGCCCCCATAAGTCCTTTTGTTCTAGCAGCAATTACGAATCATGTTTAGATTTGGAGTGGCATCGCCCTCTAGTGGCCGTATTGATTATGACGGGATCAGAGCAGGAAGTAAGGTGGGGGAATATAATATTTAAAGTGATTATATTATGCTATTTTGTGTTTCCCTGTATTGTGTTATGTAGTGTATTTTTTGTGCACGTTATAGTTTTACAAAATGTAAAAGCCCAAAGCCCCCCCCCCCCCCCCCCCCCCCCCCCCCCCCCCCCCCCCCCCCCCCCACAAGAGACTTACCATCTCCAACAGAATTTGTTTGTCACAAATTGCTCCAAACAGTTGTAGTCCAGCCACGTCACATCTACGTCTTCCAGCTCAGTTGGAGGCAGCGCAGTAACGCTCAACATCACTGGAAAAGAGATTCTACTAGACTTCACTGGTCTCCGTCCAGAGCAACGGGGTCTGTTGGACCGTTTCTCTAACTGTCTGTGCGTGGCACGCCTCATACTCTGCCACTGACAAGCTAGCAGTATTTACTGTGCATGTGTGACTCCAAACAAAGATGGTACAGAAGTGAGATGCCTCACTCTGTAGCTAAAACAGATAGCTTCTGGTACAAACTCCAAATACAGTCATGGACCTGAACATGAGTATGATGTGAGCTCTTTAATGAAAGATTATTTTTGAGGGCTTTTCCCTTTATTACAGTGACAGTGGATAGACATTGAAGGGGGAGAGAGATGGGGGTTGATCTAATCTAAACTTAAATAAGTAGTGCAGAAAACACGTTTCATGCTTCCTGTGTCCAGTGAAGTCAGGGCGGTCTGGACGGCGATTTGATGCAAACACGGCCTATGTGACTGTCGGTTTGCGTAGGGTCTTGGCACCGAGCCACATTCCTGCAAGATTTTGTAACAACACAAACACCCTATTGCAGTGATTGGCTACGGAAGAGAAGAAGTCACTTCTCTGAGCCTCTCTGGCCGATGCTCTGACCGTTTTAACCACATTAGGTGCCCATGGCCAGACGGTTCGTGAAAACCATGAGCCTCGTCCGCAGCGCCTTGGCCAAGCTGAACGCAAGTAGCATGAAACGTGTTAAACCTCACCAAACTGCAACCATTTCTCAACTTTAACGACCGGTTTAAAAGCGTGACGTTACATTCTCTGGTTTAGACGTGAGGACAGAAAACATCCTGTGGGTCAGATGTCCTGCCACCACTAGGGTCACTAAGACTCCTATGGGTTGTGGAGCAGGGTAGGAATAAACAACCCATGTTGGTGTATGGTTTGGAGGACTTATTAATACAATGTCAGGCTGAATGAATTAAGTGAAACGTAATAGCAAGTAGAGTTGATAAGTGCTGTTGTATTTATTTTTATATCAAATGAAGCAGCTATACCAGGCTATATTTTACAATTCTGAAGATACCATACACATTTCAAGTAAATCATTTTCCTTTTCAGTTTGTTCTCAGTGTTAGATAAAGCGTGTTTGCTTGTGTATTCCAGACCCCCCGCTTTCATTGGATCTCAACTCCATTGTTTCCCCATTACAGCCTTATTACCTAGTCTGCTTGGATAAGCACAGCCAAATAACACATTCTTTCCTCACCATAACATGCAGCAGCCTGGGAAGCTCATTACAAGTGTTCACTATTTAACACCACAAAGCAACATATTTGAAAAAGTCACTAATTCCAATAATGTTACAAGCCTCATTCACATATAGTTAGAAATAACAGAGAAAGGTTTGCCTAAACACTAGCTTCTTTTTTTTTATTTAAAAGTTTCAGTTTCCGGTCATATTTTCTTAGCCTATTCATTCAGGCTGAATATTCATGTATTAAACCTTAACTGATGATCCCATGACTCACATCAGGTGTAAACTCTAATATGCCACTCTGAGCAGTGCAACAGAGCACACAACACTTCTTCTCGCTCACTGCAGTCTCTCCTTGTTTGTCTGCAGACTTTCACCTCTCTGATCTTTCAACCCACACTGTGCATCTTCTTGGCTTTCTCCCAGTCTTTCTCGATGCTCCAATTCAACACATCCCAGTGGTGTGTCATCTCCCCAGGGCCACCGCTAGACAGAAGGCATTATCACAGCCGCTGCAGTCTCTAGAAGCTTTGGCCTTTCCTTTTAGAAGGATCTAAATGAGCCCCTTTACATTCTCCTCTGTTGTTTTCCCTTCAGGGATGGAAACCACACAAATAATCCACACCACCCACCTTACTACCTGGACAACACTTAACATCATCTGCTGTCCCTACTCATTCATCCCTCTCGCCATCTTTCCATCTCTCACTTTTTTCCTCACTTGCTTATATGTCCTCCTTTGCTCTTCTATCACACCTACCTGCTTTCTCTGTCTCGTTTTTTACCCTCGCTGTTCCTGTCTTGTTGCCTTAGTGATTGCATCACACATTTGTCGTATTGAGGCCCTCTCTATGACTCTGACAATGAGCATACCATGTGTGTATTTGTGTATCTTTGCCCGCTATACAAGCTCTATAGTCTTGACATGTCATCTTCACAGATGCACTGAAATGTGCATGTCCGTGCTTATATAATTAGGTTTGAGGTCAAACCCATAACAATACTGGCCATTTTAATTCCTTCTTCATACTCAACTTTGGCGTGAACAAATAACTACAGTAGCCAATATTGGTTTGTCCCAAAACTCTGCCAAACTCTTCCACTTGCATCCTGGCGTGATTGCCTCCACTTCCTCTTTTCAAGACTACACAAGAATGGACATGGACAGGCATAATTTGCTCTTTCCTTTTCCATTCTTTGAGGAGTGGAGACTTCCAAGTATCTGCACGAACCGCAGCAGCTTCTCATGATGTGCCCTATTGAGTGAGATTCAGGGACTAACCCTAGCCATCAGCCTCATATGTGACTTGTTTGCAGAATCCTCCATGAAGGGATGAGAGGAACCTGCATTGCACGGCCGTACTTGTGATTTATCAAGTCCTTGGCCAATTCAAAGCATCAAGGTTTTATTCCTGGTACTGGTTGTCCGATGAGCACAACGCTGACTCTATTTCGGCTGGTATCCTTGCCGCTTCACAAACCTTTACCTCTGCTTAGTCAGGGCTCCTGCACAATGGTGAATGGTTGAATCAGTGGGATGGTGTGTACATACCGCGTGGTATGCCTCCTGTTGAAGCGTATTGCTTGCAGCGGCTGCTGGCACCATGTGTCAAAGAAGTAGACTGTAGACTGTCACTGTCTGCAGCCCTCCACAGACAGTGACAAGGTTGAAAATGCATAGGCATTTGGACATTCTTGGGAGTGTAAAACTCCACACAAATAAGATACAGAATGTGAGTTTACTTCTGCATGCACACCTGCCTGTGTGTCCATTCATCGCACTGGAGAAAACAAAGCAGCTGCATGCTATAAAAAATGAATGGTGAGATTAAATGCAATCCCTCCTCTCCTCCTCCGATCCCTCTTTGTCTTTGTCTTCTCCGATGGCATTCTGCGCCTCTGCCAGCTGCTGACACTCAAAAGCATCCCGTAGCTGCAGCAACAGAGGAGTCGTTGAAGAGTATCCTGGGGCCGACTCCACTCCGCTCCTCCAGTCCTCAATGCTCACCACTCACTCCATCGCCATATTCACTCTTTTATACACAGGAAACGGCTCTTGTGGGTTTGCATGCGTGGTCCCCGCACACGAGAGGAGGTCTTTAAATAGAGACTTAACTTCCAGTAACATCTGGTCCAGCATTTGGCACTCATAGACACACTCAGGCTGCTGTACATGTCAATAGGGCCCAGTTTACAGATTCACATAAGCTCTCTTCCCTACATCCCATAATGTGTCCGTAAAGATTGTGTGCTTTTGAATGAGGAGAGATGAATCATTGTTTTAGGACTAAGTATAGATCTGTCAGAACTAGATGTGCCCTTGGGTTTCACTCTGTAACATTCTTCACACAAACCAGAGTACACCTCAGTAGTTAGTTTGTCAAATCCGGTCTGCCCTATGGAGTGGGGGGGGTAGCTATTAGCACTGATGCTGGCACAGGTGCATGCACACACATTCAAACACTGGGTAACAAATGAGACAAATAATAGCAAGAGGCCAGGGAAATGCATGCTGAAGGTGCCAGCTATTTAGCTCTGATGCTGACTCTCATTCACACAGACACACATGTGCGTGCCTCACACACAGACACACACACACACTCACACACACACACACATACACACACACACACAGGTCCAGAGAAATGAATGCTGACATCTGCAAATTTCTTAGAGTAAAAATCATTTATCAGACAATGTTTAGTGGGTTTTGTGAGAGTTGAGTTAATCTATGTTTACTATGTACTGTAATGACCCTGTTTGACTCTGCGTTGGCAGTGTGTGATAAATGAGACAGATTGTAAATGTCAGTGTTATCAAGTCTTGTTTTTTCCTCCTTTTTCAGCCGAGTCACTTGCTTCCTAGCCTGTAATTAAACATGTTCCCCAGCAACATAATTTAAGAGTGTGTGTGTGTGAATGTGTGTGTGTGTGTGTACGTGTGTGTGTGTGTGTGTGTGTGTGTGTGTGTGTGTACGTGTTTACACAAATGTATGACACATTTCATTTTATTTATTTAAAATGTAGGCTATAACCAGGAAAAGTTTAATTGTGATTAAAAATCTCTTTTACAAGCGTGTTTTGGCCAAGACAACATATATCACTTACAAACAATACAATTTGAGATGACTGCACAGCCGGGATACCAAAAGAACACTCAGGTCATCATATTCTATCTCATTCGGGCAAATAGCTCAGTCAAGGCATCTAGAACCTGATGTACTTTCCTCTAACTCGTTTAATCTATTTCTGAAAACACTTAAATAGATGAGCTAAGACAAAAACCAGTCTGAATATGTACTGAGTTGATGGCGATATGTGATCTCAACGCCAGATGGGAGACATTCCTAAACATTGGACCTCTAAGATGAGTCAAAAATTTAAAAAAACTTTTAAAACCCAAAATTTGCTTCCACAGTGACTTAGATTGGTGCTTAAACTGTTGAACAGAATCTCCATGTGTCCTTTACAGCCTGCCAACCACTTGGGGAGTAGGTTCAGTGTCCATTCAGATCTTTCTGAACATTTCTTATGTAGCACAGCATCGTTTTGATATCTCTGTTACTTACATTATAGAACATTATTATTAAAGAACATACAGGCATACATTTTTCAGAATGTTTAATTCTGAAGCATGACTTACTTAAAATTATGTAATATTTAACATATTACTTTTTCTGAATGAATACTGCACAAGATCCGTACATACTGTAGCCCAGCAGTGCAAACCTCCTGGAGATATTCACTGCATGATCATTTTAATAATTTTTGTAAATTTGCACTGGTACAGTGTCTGTATTTATTCATAGTGTGGGGTATCCACCTCTCAGCTGTGAGCATCTATAACTCCTATCTCCATGTAAAATCTTTATACTAACTAAGGATATTCAAAGATTCCCCTTTTGAAGTGTGTGCAGTGGTTGTTGTTTTTTCAGAATTCCTAAAGAGCATTTCATTATAAAAGTGATTCCTCCGTGGGTGTGAGTGGAGTACCCAGTGTTATAAGCAACATCGAGGTATGTCTCCCAGGCGGGTCAGCTCCGCCTCCTATTCATAGAAGAGATGTGTTTCACTGCTTAGCGCTACACCTCTCAGTGACAAGACCTCCTCCCGAGTGCATGGTGTTGTGTCATGTCCCGTCCCGTCCTGTCATGTCCTGTCCAACCCAGACTGCTGTAGGAGTAGAACTAGCCCAGGGATGGATGACATTTGTCACACCTATTTTGGGCTCCTCATTATGAGGTGATAGGGGCCCCCGTGGCTCAGGCGGGACCCAAAGGAACGGATGTCATCTGGGAGGTGTGGGAAGTGTTTGACCATGACTCACATATTTGGATATATGTGTTAGATCGTTACTGCACTACTAATGGTGGCGTTAATGACATGCCACATGCAATGGTGTGTGTGTGTGTGTGTGTGTGTAAGCGAGCGAATGGACTTTTGATAATCAACACCAAGCCTTACGAGGCGGACTGTCAGTGTTCTCTGTCATCCTGTCACAACATGTCAGTCACACAGGGAAGGTAACATATCTCTGCTACTGCCACTCACTATGCAGGCCTACAGCAAGGAGCACTTCATCAGACAACAAAAGTTGAAAAGAAATATAACAGCACCGTTTAATGAAACACTAAATAAATTAACATTTAGATTTGATCACACAATTGCTACAGGACATTTTTTAAATGTTACCTTGATTCCCTACATGTGAAATGAATGTGTCAGTGTTTGAAGTGATGTGTGTGCTAAAGCTTTGTTAACTTGTGTTTAGTTTCCAGATGTCAAGACAACATTTTTAATCATTTTAATCTTGACAGCTTAATCTGCTGCAAACCACTTTATTTTTAATCCCGGCAAATAAGAGTCAAAGAATAATCCTCCTCTTTGAGGGATGAGGCGTTTATCTGATGGTCATGAGAGTGATACTCTCGCTTTTCCAGACCATCCACACAGCATTCTGGGAGGAGAGCAAAACATGCTCTGGTTTCTTTAAACCAATCCCAATCCTCATGTGCGGCACTAAATTTCACACAGAGTCGCTGCAAAATAATCGTGCGAGGGAAAACTCAGATTGGACAGATAGTCTAGCTAGCTGTCTGGATTTACCCTGCAGAGATCTGAGGACCAGGTAACCATAGTCCTCAGATTGGACAGATAGTCTAGCTAGCTGTCTGGATTTACCCTGCAGAGATCTGAGGACCAGGTAACCATAGTCCTCAGATTGGACAGATAGTCTAGCTAGCTGTCTGGATTTACCCTGCAGAGATCTGAGGACCAGGTAACCATAGTCCTCAGATTGGACAGATAGTCTAGCTAGCTGTCTGGATTTACCCTGCAGAGATCTGAGGACCGGGTAACCATAGTCCTCAGATTGGACAGATAGTCTAGCTAGCTGTCTGGATTTACCCTGCAGAGATCTGAGGACCGGGTAACCATAGTCCTCAGAAATCCACCAGAGGTTAGAACACTACCACAGAGACACAGTACGGAGACGACATACATGCATCTAGCGTAATTTTCTGCAGCACCGGAGCAATCCCAGATGTGGAACACCGAGGAAACAGAATACGAGCGTGATAAGATGTTTAGCTAAAGAAGAAAGACTTAACAGTGACATCATCCATCCATCTACTCCTTCACTTGGAGTAATATCACGAGACCCTTTAATACTCCAAACCAGAGGTGACAGGTTCATCAGAGACCAGATGGGTGTCAGAAGAAAAACACAAAATAACTATTTTATTAGTTGTATATAGATTATCTTTTTTCTTCTTGCTAAGAGTCCCAATATATGTTTGACTTTATGAATTTTAACATTGTATATTATCAAGAATCATATTGAGAATTCTGCACAACAAAACGCCCAATGCCTTTGTGTGTCAAAGCAAAGATGTTGATCTCATTATCTACATTTGTAGAGGTTTATTTATTAACATCCTCACTTCTGATGTGTGCGCCCATGAACCGTTTGCTTCATTTTATACACCACTGTACTGTAAATAACTTCATCACCATGGAAACCCTGATTTGTGAAGATGTTTATTAGTATTCCGCTGCTGCTGTGTGTTTGTGTTTGCGAGAGAGTGAGAGTAATGAATGAGGGGAATAATTGTGTGTGTGTGTGTGTGTGTGTGTGTGTGTGTGAGACAATTACAGCTGCACAACAACCCTACAAACCTTTTCTCACTCTGACAGACAGCAGTAATCTAAAGGCTCTGACGACCCAAGTTGATCAAATAGTACCTCAGAACCCAGCGGAGCGATGCCGACTCGAGCGTACGTAACGTACATGCACAAGACGGACTACGTCTCCAGAACAGCAGCAATGTGTATTGTTTCCTAAAAAATGAAAACTGGCAGCTGAGTAAACGAACGCCTCACTGGCTTCCGACAATGATGGCGGCTCGTTCGGAACAAGATCTCGTGGCCATGCAGTTGCTGAATCTGTCTGAAATAGTCTTCATTTAAGGTCGATAAAGGTCAGTTTAAAAGATTTCAACCGATGTTGAGAGACTCTAGCCACGCTCATCCCGCTCTTCATTTCCGGGTTAGCTCTCTACCAATCAGATTGGTCATTGAGTTCAACTGCCCGCCTTCTGATTCAACAAGTCAAACTGGCCCAAGTTAAAGACGACGGCACGCAACACACCAAACAGACTCCAGTCGCCTTTAAACCTTAGACCTTTTTAAAACATGCATTGAAGTCAAAGCCAAACAAGTCTGTCGTGCTTTGGTGCATTGGTCCAATCCACTAGGGGGGTTTACCAGTCAGGTCTCTGCAGCACTCGTCTGTCTGTCTTTCTCTCTGCAGCTCTCTCCTGCTGCACACAATGACCAAGGATTTCATCATTCTTCACTGCCTCATCTCATGATCCCCTTTATGTCATCGGCTCGCCTTGCCCCCCCCCCCCCACCACCTGCACCTTATCAACTGTACCTACCCCAAGTACCTACCTCCTGACTAGCACAACCCATTTGCGATAGAAAAACAACAGCCTGGCTATACAAAGAGGCACAAGACAGCGTTCTGCCATCAGTGTCGGATTTAAGCAATGATAATGTAACTGAAAAAAACATTTAAATGCTTTCAGTTCATTTAAATTCATGTATAATTATTTTAGGAATCATGCATGACTGATATTTTTCAAATGAACAATTTAAAAAAATCCAACACACCCCTGCAGTACTCCGAAGTACCCGTAGAGGATTGTGTACCACCCCCCCACCCCCAAGTTCTCTCATACTACTCACAGTCCCCCCTTCTTCTCTGGTTACTAGTACACTAGACACTAGTACATATAGGACCTTGAACGGATCAGCCCCACCTTACATCCAGGACATGGTCAATCCCCTCTGCATCCGCCCAACCTGCTTCCTGCCCCCCCACAGAGAGGGACAACTCACTCAATGAAATCTGTTTGCTATCCTGGCTCCTAAATGGTGGAATGAGCTCCCTATATACATATACATCCCTTTCCAAAATATGGCCTCCAGCGCCCCCCCGTCATCCTCTGAACGCCCCCTGTTGAGAAACACTGAAATACAAAGAGGGGGAACACTTTGGAAGGGGTGATTTACATAAACATGGGCAGAGATAGACAAATGTCTGATAGAGGATGAATAGTGGCCTCGAGAGTGTGTGTGTGTGTGTGTGTGTGTGTGTGTGTGTGTGTGTGTGTGTGTGTGTGTGTAATGATGAGATGACGGAGAGGAGGACCAGCTGTACTGTAGACTCCGATGAGCTTATAGCCAGCTCCTCATCGGTTGCTGTCCTATAATACACTCAGTACTGTATGTGATTTAGTTTTTGTATTTCAGCAAATAAAGCCAGATAAGACTTCATTGATCCCCATGGGGAAATTCACATGTAAGAATGTAAGAGGTACGAAAACACATTTGAATGAAATACGTATGTATTAAATAATTAAAATAACCAACTAGATGTAGAGCCTTTTGGATATGAGCCTCTCTTCCATTCTGCCTGCGTGTGAAAACAGCTGTGCAGACAGTTTTGCAATAGGGAGGTCAACACTGAGAAATGCGTGTAACTTATCATATCGGTCTGAATATAAGACTGATTTATCTGTTAGGTTTTTTCCTGGATATACGTCTGAATAAGGGGGGTGGTCTTATAGCCTGGGAAAACCCTGACGAACCCCTGGGAAACTTGAAATCTGCTCTGCAAGTCCTTCTGGCCGAGAGCACATTCAAGCACCATTTCCAACTTTTCCAAATCCAGGCCCCAATCACAACCGTTTGGTCGGCCCAGAGGCATTTGAGCGGCGTTCGTTGGTGACGCCCCTTTGGAAATGAGCTGTGAGTTACAACTGAGAGGGGTGTGGTGTCTGGTATTTGGGGTCTAGACTTTCATTCGTCATCAAAGTCGCAGAGGCTGGTTTTACAATGTAAGGGACGCCACGGCAACGAAATGATCCACAATCCATTTCAGCTGGTAGCACGCATCTCAATGTCACTATCGTTATCCACATTCATATTCATTTACTATTTAATTTTGTTAAGATTATTTTGGGGGCATGTTAGGCCTTTATATGTATGGGACAGCGTAGACTTAAAAGGGGAGGGGGAGGGGAATGGCATGCATGGAAGTTAGAACGGAAGTGCAACAAGGCGTTGTCATGGAGATGATACGTTGCCTAAAAATTCAACCAGCCAGAGAAAATCTTTTAGCGTTCATTTAAATGTGACACTTATGAGCAGATATTGAAAATATTATTTAGTTTAAAAGATGTTAAAAACAACAACCTACCTTGTTTTATTTAATGTGTTTTAATTAGAAATATTTTAAATAAAATTGTTTTCTTTATAAAAAACAAGATTTGGTCTTTAAAGAGTTTTTTTCCATAAAATGAGTTTTGAAAGAGAGGGTTTGTCTTATATTCGGACCAATATATAATATACATGATATGAATAAACAGTACTCTTCCGTTTTACATTCCATCTCTCCTTCTGTCTATTATATTTTTCAAAAACCCACTGAGTAGCTCAATGTTTTTTAAAATGCATTTTGTGTAGTCCTGAGTGAGGAGGCGAGACAGTGGGACCCATTCCACAGAGAAGCACCTTTAGTTGGGACGTGGTCTCAGAAGAGCATGCGACCCCTGGAAGTTGGCTCCTAACTACTATATTGGCTCTACTTTGTCATTTCCTTCATTTCTCTGACTCTCCTCAATCTTTCCTTCTAACACTTCGGTTGAAACATTTCTTCACTTAGCCTCTCTATTATTAGGAAGGCATATTTATATTTTATTGCTTCGTAATTTACAGAAAAGAAAACCCCAAAGAGAAATTCATTTTTCTCAGGGGTGCTAAAGTGCTGTGTAGATTAATTTTGAATTGGATGCAAATGAAAATGGAAAATATTGAGAAATGGCACATTTTTAGCTGCTATTAGTCACACATTTTAGCACATTCTTTGCTGTGACAAAGATAAAGCTTAAAAATAAAGCTTTCACTGTTATTAACAGTAATTTTAGCCATTCCAGGGGATTGCTCGGAGCCTGCCGTGCACAGTAGCATTTGCTTCCTGATTTTGATGCATCCTCCACCCAGAAGCAAATCAGTTCACTAGTTCAGAGCTTCGGGTAAATCAGAAATTGTTTGGAACTGCAGCTCGCTCAAAAACTGAGAAATCATGTCCAAGGGTGGCCCGCCGTGTAAACTATTGGATCTGGAAAAAGCAACATAATTGCAGGCATTGAAGCCCACACATTCTGCTTATTTTATATCCTATAGAGAATTACACGGCGGGGTGAGGGAGAGTCAACCAGCATAATGCAGAGTCCTGCTGCCTATACTTTGCCTGTCAAACTGCTAACAAGCTCAAATGATTTTTTAATGATAGGCCCCTCTATCCCACAAAGCTGTCTACTCACAAACACTCAGACTGCTACACACACACCGCAACATTGCACGCATTCGCTCCCACACACATCCATAATGACTTTTATCAAGGGAAGTACATGTGGTTTAATGGATCACTGCAAATGCCATTCCAACTCACACTATTGTTTTCAAGTTCCAACAACATGCTTCTTTTTCCCCTGTGTCACTTCTTCTTTTTTCTGAAACACAACATGCGGTGCATGAATACTCCAAATGATGATGTAGCTCAGGTGCAGGGAGCCAAAGTCCCTGCTGGGCTGAGAAACAAGTGGAACTAGAGCTTTTACCATGTCACGTTTCAAACAAATGATGGTGCTTTGTAAATCAGAGTCAGTGTATAAGATTCAGTTTGTGGCCTTTAGGTTGTTGCGCTGAAAAATGTTAGGGGCCCCGTTGGTAGGGGTGTGTAGCTCCAAGTAACGGTGAGGCAACGTAGTACGATCCAGGAAGTTAGAGTAGAGGTCCGAAGGCATTGTAGACATTGCAGCAAAATGGGAGCCTGGTTAACTTATTTGCAGTACAACTCTGCATTTGTGGTCCATCTAACCCAAACTAAGATGTTTCCACTAACTTAACCAAGTTGCTTTACATAAAACTCAACTTTAACCATAACCTCAAAATATAGTAAAGTGTATTTGATTTCAGCACGGCTTTGTAACAGTTTTAAAAGGACAGACGAATGATGGCGGTCAGACGCGTGTCAGGGCGGGGACAGAAGACTGTTGGGGTTTTATTTGGAGGACTTGTGAGGTGGCTGGGTTCATCCACAGAAGACTAAAGTCATTCTGAATGTGGCTTTAACTTTTTTAGTTATGCTTCTGTTCCCCTTTTCTTGTTATTCCTGTTTCACGTAGTGTAGCTCCCTTCCCATTTGAATTTGATTGAGCATACTGATGGAGTTCCAACGCGTACGTGTCATATTCAGTTTCACTGCGTTCTGTCGTCTGTTGACCGTTACCAATAATTTGTACCCCTATTCGCTCTTTCAAATCTACACACATATATATATATATATACATATCCTATATGCAGCAAGGTAATGACGTGTGTTTTTCTTCTTGTTATGCCCATTACATGAAAATGTCGTTCTAATTTCATTTGATTTGTATACCATGAAAAAAGTTTTATAACAATAAAGAGGCGTTGTTTACTTCTTAGGTTGTGTATTTGTGTTATTACATTATCTGGGTCAAATAATTGTGATATAACCCAAAGATGTATCTGGGAATTCATTCAAAACTTTAGTTTACTTAATTAATAAATACATATTTTAAATATAACTTAAAGAGACAATCATGTTGTTAATTGCAATTATTATTTGGAGACAGTTAATTGTACAGCAAAATCTGGAATAGTTACAGCGCTACTGGGTAACAACTACTTCTTTTCACATGTTTTCCTTCTCTTCCTTTCTTACACTCTGCATTAAGGGAAGCCTTCTACACCGCGCTGCTTTCGCCTGATAGCACACTGTAATGGAGATATGCATACAACCCATTCAACTGATCTGTCATCAACTGCCACACAAACATACTGTACATGGTAGCATGTACACAATGGACAGATGCAGATATTTGCTCAGTCCAAGGAAGCGTCTCCAGGCTCAAAACACACATTACTGCACATCATGAGCTCACGGATGACAACAGCATTATATTAAGAGGACTGCATTGATCTGATTAAACTGCCCCCGCATCTGTCATGGCATCACATACGAAACATGTGATTGGTTTTCTATTTGTGGAGTAACTGAGATAGATTTTCATGTCTGCTTCAACCCGTTGCACCAATCCCTCTTTCTTTGAGTACATGTAGATTGCTACGGCATCGGGCTGGGTCTGCCGCTGACGGTGATAAGGAGTGATTGGATTTTGCATATGTAATCACTGGTTATTGCATGTTAATCGTACAGAGTGGTGGCCTGTGGGATGTGACATTAGATATGTGTGGCGAGCATACACACACACACACACACACACACACACACACACACACACACACACACACACACACACAGTTTAATGTAGTGTTTGTTTGGACTAGAAGATGTGTTTGTGGCCCAATTATTGTCATTGTAGTTAGATGGGAGGATTTGCATAAAGCATAATCTTAACTGTGATTGTGGAATAGACACCTCTCTAGCGAGCAGTTCAGTTCAGGATGATGTGCTCACTGATGTTAAAGAAAGAACCCATGTGCTCTACTCTCTCAGGCTTCCTGGAGTTCTCTCCCATCCTCCTACGATACTTCATCTCAGGTATGGGTTTATTACTGGAGTTAGATTCTGTGCATATCCAATAGTGATGTTGTGTAAATTCCCAACGCATTGTAAAAGTCCCTAGTGTCACGTATAGTAAAGAAGATTCCTTATTTGTGATCCTTTATGATAAGTTGGAGGAAAAGACAAAGAAGCAAAGAAGACGAGGAATGGTAATGTTCCCTGATGTGTTGGGTAGCTGTAGCCTAGCAGCTGAATCCACCTGTAGAGTTGTTGGCTCGCCTTTGCTCACCTGTCCAGTCCATGTGTTTGTCTGAGTAGAAGTATAGAGCCTGTCACCACTTCCCCGGGCTTAGTTTCCTTTCAGGCCCGCCGTCTCTCCACTTCTTTTCAGCACAACTCTCAAGTTTCATCGAGTCTGTGAAGAAGAGCCGTGAAGATCCAGCAGACGATTGTCATCTGTTTAATTCCTCTCTCTGTGATTGCGTCCGTACGCCTGATGAGTCACAGTTAACCCAGTCACACAGCTGTGTGACTCCCAGCGCACTGATCCATAAAGTGTGCCACGACAACGTTGTCCTCTCCTCACTCTCCTCTTCCTTTCCCCCTCCCTCACAAACCGCTAATGAAGTGAATCACAACTGTTTTTCCCCCGATCCCTTTACCCCAACAGCTGATGGTGAGCGATTGCATCCACAATACTCTTTTAATTAGTATAGAGAATAAATTGGTTGAGCATGCCTTTTTCCTTAATTGCTTTTTCCTCAGTTTGGATTTAATTGGGCTGCAGCACTGTTTATTGATCTCCTTTGATGTGCTTTAATTTGGATAATTTTATATATTTATTTTGGAAGTGACGAGTCGGTTTGTCTTGAGGGGGCGAGTGTTAGGCGGCGGAGCCGGTGCTGCAGCAGACTGCAGCAGATTCAGGGAGCCTGGGGTCCAGCGTGTGATGGCAACTAGGTAGGGAGATGATCAAACCCAGAAGGCAGCGAAGGAGCTCCACTACAGCCTGAGAGGCCTCGAGTGAACAGCTCTTTGATCTCCCATCAACACCTCATGAATGCCAATGCGGAGCAGTAGAGCCTTCTGAGCCAGCTTTGACAGGCCTGCAGGCCGCTACATATTCCTTCCAGCAGCTAGTTTGTACTTTGTGTCTGATTCATGCTGCGTCATCTCTCCCCCTCCTGCCTGCCACAACAAAGACCAATTTTCTGCCTCTGCCTCCGTAGTTTCATAATTAGTGTGCTTCTCTGTGTGTGATTGTGGGTTTGTTTGCTAGATATGCGTGCGTGTGTGTGCTTGTGGGAGCAGTTGTTTGTGTGAATGTTCTTCATTGGCGGCTTTTACTTCTATTACTCCCCACACTCCACCTATGTAACACCACTTTCTCCCTCGCAGGGGGTAACTTCACCCTGGCCGAGCTGGGAGTATGCGAGCCGCCTCCCCCTCCGCGCCCCGCTGCCGTTCCCTACTGTCCCGACCTGGGCCTCCTCCAGAGGGGGTACTCCCTGAGCGCTGGCTCTGATGCTGACTCGGACCCCGAGGGGCCGCTGTCTCCAGAGCGAGCCATCCAGCTGTGGGCCGGACAAGGGAGGGTAAAGTCCCGGCGCAGCTCAGGAGTGTCCAGTCGCGAGAACTCCGCCCTCACCCTCACCGACTCGGAGAATGACAACAAGTCTGACGACGAGTCAGGTAGGACAAAGGACTCTTGAAAGATGTGTATATCAAAATACAAACCCATTGATTTGAAAAAAGTGAGGAAGGGGGTGAGTAAGACTTAAGAGAGTGCAAAAAAATCGGGGGGGGGGGGGTTGCGTCAGAAGGGTATTCAATGTTTAAATTGGGCCTTGAGCGAGTAAGTGTATCTTACACAAGTTTGTCTAATGTCTATCTTTAGAGCACCTCTCAGACAGACAGACATTATATGAATTGCATGTGAGTCTATTTCTGACCTGAAGATCAGTGGTTGGACCCCTGACCCCCACCCCCCACCCCCCACGTGATGTTCCCAGAGGGGAATCTCCATCCTCTGGCAACTTTGTTTATTGCCAACTTCCCCATTTCCTTTTTAATCCTGACGCCGTCGTAAACCTGCGCTGCAGCTTCGCCGAGGTGTCAATGGAGGTTAATGAAAAGTGGATGGAAGGAAAAGCAACAGTCTAATTAATTGAATTCTCGGCGGAAAAAAACTTATCAGCTGTGGATCAACCTCCGTTGGACTGGGGACCTCCGAATCAGAAACAACTCCTGTCGACTGATCAAACTACTCAACACCTATTAAACACATCAAGGAACACCTTCCCTGAGACCCGCCTCCCACCCCACTTCCCGATAATTGCTTTGTGGTTAATTACCGAGCTAATCTCGCTGCCGCAGATATCAGCCGCCGCTCTCCCTCTCTCTGTCTCAGGGCCAGGAGAACGCCATTGAGCGCTCTGTCGCCCACATTTCCAGACCTTGTAAAATTAGCTTCTTAATCCTATATTGTGATAATCGTTTGGCTGCAGTATGAGATCAAAAGATGTTGTTGTGGTTTTTCAGCTTCCAAAAAGAGAGTTTATCCAGTGATATTTCATCATGGATAGTGTTGTGCTCCTGCGGGGTAGAAACATTCACTTGTCTGGTCATTCATGTTGATGATTATGTACAACATGTGTCAATACAATTGAATGCATAATCTTGCCTTCTACTGTGTATTAGAGCGTCCGGGGGAACCACCGACTCGCATCTTTCAGCTCCTCTCATGGTCTCACAGAGTGGAGATCTAGATCAGTCGTCTGCATTGCTGTCTCTGGCAGCCTGAAAACATTAGAGGCAGTGTGGCAGCCAGATAAAAGGACCAGCTGTGCGCATGTGTCTGATCAAGTCAATTCGTTAGTTATTTAGCTGCTCTGAAAGAGGAAATGTCGCCCTTCGCTCCTCCAAACAGAACATCTGATGCTGAAGGCACGTCACACCTCAAAGCACCCAGAGGAATGATCTCTCTTCCACCAGATCCAACCAGCCCGTGCGCCCCCGAGCAGTGTGGCTGCTGAATTTGCAAATGTGTGCGTCTGTCATTGTCTTTCTATATGCTGTACTGTCTTTCTACGGGTGTAAGAGTATGAGCCTAAACCCTGCATGTGTGTGCAGGAGTGTGAAACCGGAGCAACAGGAGTGTCAAAACAGCAGGAAGAGGATCTGAGGATCTAATAATAGAGATTGACTGAAGCAGACAGAGAAACAACATCATAAACACATGCTAACAAATCAAAAAGACGGTGACGTGCTAAAACACCAAACAACACGCGGCACCACTCTCATCTCGCCGCGTCTCTAACAAGCTTCAGAAGTCTCACCTCCGCTTGCTTCTCCTCCTCCTACTCCTCTTCATCTACCTCCTCTCCTGCCTTTCGTCTTCATCTTTCAAGCTTCTTCTTCTGTCTTCTCTTAGCTCATGCTGCGCCTCTCACCATCTCTCGTTATGCTCCTGTCAGTACAGCTCGCCAGCGTGACTGACAGGTGTCGGTGTAAGGGTTCCCCTCCAGGGCAGGGGCGTACATGTGGATGAATGTGTGCACGTGACCTATTGCAGATTTCACTACCAAAATAGAAAGCCCAGAGAAATGGTGACAGATATCACGAACCTCAGGGAAAGTACTATTTGTCTTTGCAAGCCTGAGTGCATGCTAGTTTTTAAGTCAGCAGGGCAACTGACTGCAGAGTAATTGCTGGATAAAGTCACAGCCATTTCTTTAAAAATAACAACGAATAAACCACAAATTAACTCTAAGAGCTACAAATTAGTGAGACTTTCTTCCCATTTTTCAGGTAGCCCAACTTTATGTTCTATTTTTAAATGTTTGATTCTAAAGGAGATGGAAAGTCTGGGAAAAAAACCAAACCAAACCTGAGTCGATAACAAATTAAAGGGTGTGATTCTTCCGATAGATAGCAGTCGTCAGTCAAGTTGCCTGGTGCCTTTGCTAGACTCAACACAATTAGCACCATATTTACACTGTTTCGCTTCATCTCTTCAACTGCTTGTTAACCGAAACATCTAATCAGCCAATCACGTGGCAGCAACTCAATACATTTAGGTCTCCAGACAAGGTCATGATGTTCAAAGCAAACATCAGAATGGGGAAGAAAGGCCGTATTGGCAAGTTTTAACCAAGGTGAGTGTAAACTTAATGAAAACATCTCACAGAACTGGCATAGAGAAGGTTAAATACTGCTGAATGTTTTTGTTGAAATATTCAAATCAAAACTGGCATTGGAACAAGCTTTTTGCACATTTGGCTTTTTCTTATACTTCTACAGTTTTACCAAACAACAAACATTTACAGACACAAGCTCTTCCAAATACATGCACTGAGCCTGAGCCGCCAGGCTAAAATCAATGTTAGGATATTAATAGGTTTTCTCTTCCAATATGGTTTTGATGTATATTTCTGTATAATTAGGCAAATGGATGCAAGACTGCATAAATAGTCAAATAATTATTGACTGTTTACCATTTCTGAATTGGAATGTGTTGATATTGCGTAACTCACCGTCTTTGTCAGTGGATGGACTCTGTGCAGTTGTCATGGCGATGGTTCATTTGTCACATGACAAAGTCTTAGAACTTCAGTCATGTTATTTTGATAGTTATAACAAGCTGTGATGAATCCTTATTTTGGACAAGTTGGGATTGTAAATGAATGATGACACAATATGAAGATATTCCCACAGCACATGTATGACTCCAGTAAATGTAGATAAACAATAATATGCACAAACATGCATGCAAACACTCAGATTGACCTTAAAAGACTGTAAATACTCTGAAAGCCCCCATAGAACAGCAGACACACAGAGGCACCTGACTGTAGTGTGCATGTGAACTCTGGCACGTGCTAAATCACTTTCTAAACTAAAACTCTGGTTATTTTTTTCATTTGTTTTTTTCATTTACTGCTAAATTCCAATTACAGACAATTATGTAAAGCCTGTTAAATTAGTTTCCTAAATGCAACTTAGGGATTTCAAAGTTTCCCTACACCCAGCTTTATTGTCAAGTATTGAATAAAGACACTTTGTTTTTATTGCCCCTTCCAGACACTATTAAAATAAAGAGACTAGCGCTGGCTTGGCAGAGCCATACAAGTTCCGTTTGCACAAGCAGCCCAGTGAGATAAACAAATGTGGGCATAGAGAGCGGGCGGCAGTGGGAGATTTCATTTTGGCAAAGTGGAGGAAGAGATTTACTGTCACACTGCGCACTGCCTCGTAAAACGTCCGTCTGGAAACACAGGCCGGAGAATAGGAGCGCTTGTAAATTCCCCCAGCAGTGCCTGGTGACTGCATCCAAACTGCATTGATCAGAAGGGAGAATGATTAAAACATGCATTAGATGAAATAAGATTAGGCTTCGACATTGATTTAAACCTAAAGCCGGACTTTATGGCCACAATCCATAGTCCAGTGCTTTACGTGTGTGTGTGTGTGTGTGTGTGTGTGTGTGTGTGTGTCTAATTAAAGAGCAGCCTACGAGCAGAAACTAATTCAACTTCAGCATTGTTTTCCGTTAATACATTTTGGCTTTACTCATAATACCAACTTTATGAACACAGACGCCCGCTGGCCGCTCACTCCACAGTCGAGGCCCCGCCCAATCACACATGCATGCTGATCAGCTGCTTTTAGGCCATATCCCTCTCCTCCTTTCTTCCCTGGCTCAATCTCTCCATTTGGCCGACAGGATAATAAATCATGGGGTAGTATTGTGACGTTTGTGACAGGATGTATTAATCTCGTAATTAGAGAATGAAAAGGTGGCGCTAAATTTAGTCTGGCCTTTCTGTCTAGCCCTGCCCCCATGTCCGTGCATATGCAATTGCCTGGTTTCACTCAACGTTATTTTTTTTTTATCTTAGAAGCTGTTTTATATTGCTTAAACTTTATTTCAATTCTCTTTTTTGACAAAGCAGAATAACTTTTCAAGATGTCCCTTAAAACATCTGCAGTCAGAAGTTTTTTTGTTGTTTTTTTGGTAGCTTGAGCTGTAATTAAGCTGTGTTGGGCAAAGTGATTCCTGATTAACTAATCAAATCTGCTAGTATAGGTGGCAGAGTGCCTGCACCCACGCTATCCTCTTTATTCTTCTTTAATGTACCACACCAATCCCCCCATAAATCAAACCAAATCAATCACGTTCAAGTCGGCTGATGCGTTGTTACTTTCGGAATATTTCAAGCGCTCAAAGGATTGTCTTGCAATCAAGGTAAATTAAGATAATGTTTAATCATGATCATTTTGAATTTTGAATAAAAAGTGCTGTATACTTTGGATACATATTGTAATTATATGTCACCCAGTGCTTGTAAGAGCCTTTTCTTTCCACCTCAGCACTCTCAGCACCAGTAACTCGGCCCATGCATTTCCTGTCTATCAAATTCAAGCAACACTTATAGAGTTGGACTGGTGGGGTCCCCTAAGAGCACTGCTGTCCCCTCAGGGTCTCTGTTAGTGTGTGTGAGTAAAAAACTGAGAGTGAGAGCTTGTGTGTGCGTGTGCGTGTGTGTTAGGAAGGTTGGGGGCATTAGCCTCTGATTGAGTTTTCAGAGAGCAACGTGGGGTGTGAAAGGCTCGACAATGGTCTAACAGAATTAGTCGCTTGTGATGAATGGTGTGTGAGAGCAGCACTGACAGCTCGCTTTTACAAACAGGCGCGCCTGTGAGTGTCTGTGTGTGTGTGTGTGTGTGTGTGTGTGTGTGTGTGTGTGTGTGTGTGTGTGTGTGTGCGTGCGTGCGTGCATGTGTGCATGTACGCCTCCATACTTCACCCACTGGTTCAAGGACTTTTTGTCCATGCAGTGAGAGATACGCATGCTGGAATGAGAGAAAGTAGTGGTGGACACATACACTTGTATCAGTAAGTGTCAGTCTTTGGGTTAAACCCAGGGTTTGAAAAATGCCCCACAGTTAGGATCAATAAAGATTGATCTTTTCAACATACTGAACGCAGCGCTGCACAAACGCCGCAATGAATAAAAACATAAACATTCACAACTCTCATCTCTGACTCCGTAAATATGTTTTGGGACCAGATAATGAAGAACATACATACACAAAGAGACAAACATGCACAGGAAGGCAGACACGCACACGCATGCACACACAGAGCAGTGTTTAATAAAAGCCCTAGGATATTGATCACAGTACATGGACTCTAACTCACATTAAAGGAAGGGAGCAGATAAGAGAAGAAGAAAAAGAGGAAACATAAACGATGAATAAATAGTAAAGGAGAAATGAATCTGACAATGAAAAAAGGTTATTGTGTGATCTTGGTGTGAGGAGGCACCATACTAACAGTACTATTATCAGGTAAAAGAGAGGCACAGAAGCCGTGGAATATCATTGGCGTAGGATTTGTAACCTGCTGACGACTATGCTGCCGCCCTAATAGGGAATTTAGTTAGCCGTAATGGCCTCTCATGCCATCTTCAAACCTGCCAGAGAAAGAGAGGGGAAAGAGAGAGGGAGAGAATGAGCACTGAGAGCAAATTGTGAATTCTCCAGCCAATTATGAGTGATCATATTTTCCTCTGCATGCTGCTGAAACTACTTTTATAGTTTAATGGGCAGCGCTCTGCTTCCTAATGAAGGCTGGAGGTATCAGATTGAGATGAAGAATGAAGAAAAAAGTAGACAACGGGGGGGCCGGAGGCCGCACTCACTTTGGTTTTGTTTATTTTTACAACCATATCCACGATGTATGCGTTTTACTTGTGTTTGTACAGTTTTGCGTGGACTCTCAAACTCATGCTTTCTTTCTTTATTTGTCGTAACCCTTTTTTTGTTTGTTTCTCTTCTCCTGCTTTTTCTTTCTTTGCTCAATTCCCTCTCCTCCAGCTTACCTAGATGATGGGGAGGATGAGGATCCATTTGGGGACTATGTAATCAGTAAGTCTCGTCTGACTGTAGCCTCTGTTAGATTACTCGGCCCACCTTAGCCCCGTCTGCTTGGATGTGATTGTGTTTGATGTGCTTCCCTTTGCCGTATTTGTCTGTGTGTAGCTATAAGTTATGTGTATGGTTTTTTTCATGAAAGAGGCTGTTGCACACGATGCAATAGTTTCTAACTGGGCTCCAGCTGAGATCGCAACATTATCTTTCTTTTGGAAAGTGTGATTGCCCATATTACTGTAATTGTTGTAATGATACATTACATTTTCTGCAGTCCATTGTTAAAAGTTGTCATGATGTTGGCGTAACATAGGAAGGAAAGAAAGAACAGTCAAATAATTGCATTACTCTCGTTTTTCATCTGATACAAGCCAGCCATTGTTCTTCTTCACATGCCTCATCTATATTTACGACCTCCTTTCATTATGATCTCCTGTTCATTAGCACACGTCCAACTGGTTAATCTCTTTGCACTTGATCGGAGAAAATTTCCCAGAGGGTGCGTTTTTTTCTTCTTCTCTCTCCTCCACTACCGGAAACTCAGACGCTCTTACCCGTTTCTCTGAGATTGTTTGTCTCTATGAGCGTGAATTAGTGTTAATGTTTGTGTTATTGGGCTGTGGAGTTTTCATCTGTTTTCATTAGTAGAATCAGAGTTGGTGTGTGTAGCCGAATACTCCGATCTCTTGTTTGGTGCATATGCACAGACAACTGTCAGAGTCCCCCACCCACCCCCTGCAGGCGTAGGGAGGCAACCCTCTCCTCCACCGGGGTAAACTCCAAGGTAGCGGCACTCAGCCGGGGGCTTGTGAGTATCCCCACACCCGCCAAGCGCCTCACACCCTTGGCAACTCTGGAGTAGAGAGAGAGTCCCCTTTCCAGAAGTAAGGGTCCAGAACCGAGACTCCAGCTCCTTCCCCCACAGAGAGGTGACATTCCACGTCCCCAGAACCATCCTCTGCCACCTGGGTCTGGACCATCGAGGCCCTTGACCTTCACTTCCACCGTGTGGCAGCGCCCCCGCCCCCAGCGGTTCCTCCCACAGGTGGTGGGCCCATGGGGTGGAGCGGGAGGTGCCACGTTGCGTTTTTGGGCTGTGCCCGGTCGGGCTCCGTGGTAAACCTGGCCACCAGGTGCTCGCAGACAGGCCCTCCAGGCCTGGTTCAAGGCAAGGGCCCCGGGCTTCCTCCGGGCAGGCGTCACCTCTCTTCAGCTTTTAGACCAATCTTTGTCTGGCCCCCCACCTGAGACCACTTTGCCATGGGATACCCTACCAGGAGAACCAGGGTCTAGGTTCACAGGGACACACAAACCTCTTCACCACTATAAGGTGATGGTCCCTGGAGATCCATCTGGGATCATGTACAGCTAAAACTTCTTTGAGCACAAAGAAAGAGGTGAATTTAAGTGATACAGAGCACCGGGACACCCATTCACATTAGGTGAACTCCCAGAAACACATACACACACACACAGATAAACTGCTTCATATGTGTTGTAACCTACAAATGAACAGTATATGAACTGTGAGAAATTGCTGTTAATATAAATTCAGACTTTGTTCTGGTGGTTAAATTAGAATGAGGCAAAGTTATCACGCTAGATATTTACTGATGTTAATTTCCCTCTATGCATTATTTTATTACTTTGTGTCTGTGGAAACACATCAGAATCTACTTTTTGCTGTTCAGTTGCCTTGGTTTCCAGTCTGTAAATATTCACAACCTCTTTGGAAATGAAAATCTTCACATATATTGTATTTACCATACAGCATATACTATACAGTGGGGTCTGGGAAAGGACAACTTCCAACCTATATTTTCATGCATTTCCTTTAATACATAAAGTTATTTTAGAGAAAGCCTTTGCTGGACACTCGTTTCTGAAAATGTTTAAGATACGACAAAGCTGACACTTAAATCACTAATACTGGTATAGAAGATACAGGGATATCAATTTCCAAAGCTGTAAATTTAGAAACTCTCATCCTCCAACCTGCACCCCTTCTGTAATTATTAAAGCAGTATTTCATTTTTGGTACATTTGAACTTTTTAGCTCTTCAGCAGCATTCCAGTTCCACCAAGAGCTACCTTGGCTGACACTGCAGACTTTCTAAATTTATTTCTATGCTTTATTCCCAAACTGAAATTAGGAATACTAAATTATAAAAGAAGTGAGGTCCAGCATACACAATGAAAACCCTAATTTTAGGAATTTAAAATTAGAAAGAAATGTATACTTTTTCATCTAAAGCTAAACCGACTATCCTTTATCATGTTTCTCAAAATGACAGCATTTACCAAAGAGTGTGATCCAACAATTACTGAGCTAGCAGCCAGGTCATACATTCAACCAGAAGTCTGAGACACTTGTCACCTGTCCAAAGAATGATTTACAACCCACCAGTGACTGTATAGGACATCAGGCTACACCGTCATCCATCTTCTGAACTGGCAGATAGGCAATAGTGGTGCTTGCTATACATTGGGGCATCGCTGCTACATCACCTGCCTCTTACCTATTCATTTACTGGTTCCACCAACAAACACATACATGTTTTTGGGGAGACCTCTAGCTCTTCCAGGCGCCCCATGTAGACGGAGTCCTGGGTGCAGTGCGGGTTCAATACCACCCCTTTGCTGTGTATCCTCCCCTCCCCTTTCCTTTCCTAACGATCAGCACAGTAAAAATCCAAAAATAATCTTAATAATGCTTTTACTTGTATGTTTGCTTCTAGTTTGTCTATGCGTTTTTTTCTTTTTTAGACATCTCTTTGTGAAATGGCGTTTGTTACAGTGATGGGAACCTTTGTGTAGCCACACATGGCTCTAATGATAGCAGTGTTGCCGATAGCCGTTAGAGTTTGCTCCAGACTATCTATGTCCTCCTCATGATGAATAAAACAGCGTTGGTGATCTTCTGACTTTTTGAGTTTAGTGCTAATTACTGGAGCACATGTTAACACTGTAACACACTGAACCTAAACAGTGTCCATGGTAACTGTTAACCCTGTGATTTATCATTGTGAGCATGTTAGCATGCTGATGTTTGCATTTGGCCCAAAGCACTGTGCACAGCACTGTTTAAACATAAGGTGGTACCAGTTACCTAGTGATACAAATTACAAGATACTTTCAATCCTCTGGTTGGAAATATAGCAGAAAGCTGGCAACTTGTTAGACATGAAAAGAAGAGCAACACAATATGTTAAACCAACCAAACCAAACCAAACTAACATAGTGTTAAAAAAGAAACGGTATCGTGTATTTTTACTACTTTATTCTGCTCTCAGACATCAGTGTATGTGACTATTTTGTTTTTGCACTCTAAGAGGAAGCATCAGCAATACATAAAGTTAAGTATTGTGAATAAAAAAAAGGAGTTTGTACCCCAACACACTAGATACACTGATGCCAGTATGTATAGATGCTGTGAGGCCCCTTGAGCTGTAATGGAGAACCTTATTCATCTGTACATATACTGTCTGGATAGGAGGATGTGCCTTTTTTAATTCTGTATGGATTTCTTTTGTACACTATTCTTCTATTTAAAGTGTCAAACTTGTATCAAGTGTTTATTAGTATTTTAAATCCAGTAAGGAAGCTGAGAATGTGAGTTGATTTAATATGTTCATATTAATTAACCTGTGAGTATTAACCTCCACACCCCGGCAGGGTCTTTGGCATGTCCATCATTAAAAACTCAAACTGCCAAAAAGTTTTCAATTGATGGCATGAGGCAGCCATTAATAATATTTCACTGAATTTGTGTTTGATACAGCCAGATTGAACTGCTGGGACCAGCAACTACCAGTTGTTAGAGTGATCGCATCAAACAGTACAGTGAAAAGGGATTTACCTAGCTTTGAAGATATTTAAGGGGGAAACGTGCCGTTCAGGTGGTCATGTGAGGTCTAAGTGTCTCACAGCAAACGTTTGAGCTGGAGATTAATTAGATGGGACTGATCGGCCGGTGTGCTGAGGTATGTGGAGACGTCAAGTTTTCTGTCCATGTTTTGCATGGCAACAAAGCACAGTGTGACAGAGGTAACAGTCGGGACTCTGCTGACGGATCACAAACTGAATTTATTGTTCGGAAGTTAGCAGCCATAGTGTCCCAGAGAAGAATCCTGTGGGACAAGTAGTAAAAAACAATAAAAATAAAAAAGTTCCAGCAGTAGAGGGCAATTTTTATGAGAACAAACCAGAGTGAAAAGCAGAGGGGAGCTGTGGGACACCAGATATCATTCAGAGGTTGTTTTGTGTAATTTCTTTTGAAGGAACGGTTGCAGCAGCTGTCACTTTATTGTTCCAGCATACAAATAAAAAAGAAATGAGAATCAGTATCATCATAAACAGAATGGATTCAACAGTGTAGTTAATAAACCTTCATGGTTAAAAATAGATCCCATCCAGCACCTGTTTATCCAAAAAACTCTGCTACCCTTTGCTGGCCTGTTAGCTTTTTCACTGTCTCAACATCAACATGTAGCAGCTGTGCTTCGCCTCGGCCGCTTCCAACTCCAGCAGAGTGATTATGACAGGCTGATTGGTGTTTTGTTTTCTTGGGGATGAGAAGATCAATGCGGGGCTGATAGCGAGGGCCGGGCCCGGAGCAGAGAGGAAGGATGAGAGAAAATGGGGCTGTGGCCTTGTCGCTTTCGAGTAGGAAACAGGGATCAAGAGATTTTAGGGAAGAAGTGGATGGGGTTAAAAGCAGATGATAGAAAGAGGAGGGAACAGGGAATTTGGGGGAGACTTTAGAGGATTTCAGGAGAGGATGGAAAGTGATGGGTAAAGAAAGAGGGTGGAGGAGGAGCGATTGAGAGGAAGATCCAGCTTTAACAATACAGTAGAAGAGATGGCTGAGGATTACCATTCTGTGACTATCTGCGAGCACTAGGATAATCCGTGGTGTCCTGCAGAGCGCTGCGGGGAGCCCCCCACTGCAATGGGGGGTGAGGCCTCCCGCCAAACCTGCCACTGTATGTGTTAGTGTGTGCATGTGTGTGTGCTACTCATGTGTCCTCTCAGTCTAGGTGTGGCAGGTGGAATGATGTGCTGATTCCAGCCCCCCCACCATGCTTAGCAGCTTGATAGATATGACCCATGGGTGGCAAGAGGCGAGCGTGGCACTGGTTTTTTTTTCTTCAGTGGCACGATGGCCCTCAGTCCAGCGCTAGTTTCACTCGTCACTTTTCCTCTGGGATTTAAAAGGAGAACTAAATCTGCAATCCAGCATAAAAAGTGCCCACGTTTTCCTTCCATGTGCAGTGAGGAGGAGTCCGTGGATAGCTCCTTGCAGAGTTTTAATCCGTATTGATTTGTGCTTCATGCTGTCTCATCGAATGGAGCGCTGCACCGCGGGGCAACACACAGCATGGCCAGGCATGCCGTGGCATTGCCTTGCAAGTCTCTGCTGGCCAGTGTTTGTTAATGTGAGAGAGAGATAGGAGTACCTGCTACATAGGTGCAGTTTAATAGCAACGTGCACCACTTTCACAAGAGCCAGGTCTACATAAGCAAATGCAGCACACGTGCACTCACCTGTAAAATGCCATTGTTAGGTTGTGATTAAAGGTTTACTCCTGCTATTAAAGCCCTTTTACCACATACACTCTTAATAAAGTAGCATGCTCTCTCTTACCTCGCATGAGCCTGAAGCTTAGGTTGAGCATTAAGTGGCTAATGTATATAATTAACTTTTGATGGGACACTTATTTTCTGCCTTTAACAATATTGGAGCACAACAAAGTAGTGCATGTATTAAGGGTTGCCACTAGTTAGAAATACACTGGTTGACTGGCATGACACCATTGTATTCATATAATTATCAATCCAGGCTATCGTGATGACCGTGACTGCATGTTGCCTCCTCTGAATGTCAGGTTGTGGTGGACTAGCGGGGCCAGCTCGTTAGTTTGATAAACTGATCAGAGCCGCATGTCACGCACACTAGCTGGAGACGTTGTGACAGCGTTGCATTAAACAGGTGATTTAGTTTGTATATGCAGCGAACATATAACACTTACTACCGACACTTACTAAAGACATTCAACTCCACATATTTTGTGTATCTACTTTATTTTCAAAAGAGATAATTTAGTCAAGAAAGACATTTCTTTTATTTCTAAAAGCAAAAAAAAAAAGAATTATTTACTAGAACCGATTTTTACTGGCTCAAAAGTTTGCTTGTGGAACACTACAGATCTGACTCATGTGAACAATTAAAAATATGTTCCTCTAAACAAAAACTTTGTTGGCTTTTATTTTTAAATGATCTCTTTTGGAAATAAAGTACATACCCTGTTGAGTTTACCCAGAAATCTCATGTTATGTATTCAACAGTGTTGGGGAAGTTACTTTTAAAATGTAGTGTTTACTCGTTGCTTCTTAAAAATGGAATCCGTTACTTTACTCAGTTACCCCCTATGGAAAGTAACTTTTTACATAACCCTTTACTTTTAAAAGATGGCGTCTCTGGCATCTGAACTACACTGCAGACTGGATTCTCTACTGACAGAGTGGCAGCTGATTCATTATGAACGAGTCCAGCGTTGGGTTGAATGCACACGGCAGGTCATCGGCATCACAGTGTATGTAATGTCTTCATCAACTTGTACCGGTTGTGCAGTCACAATGGTCCGTGCATTGTTGTAAACACATGCGGCCTCTTTCCTGGACATCCTTGCGTGTCCGTGTTACCGACACGACTCCACAGCGGTCCGCTGCGTGTGTGTATGTTTGAGCCCAACTCCACCGCATCCATCTGTGAGGTTGTCAGCTTTGTGTCTGCCTGGCATGCTCTGCCGTCAGACTGGCTCTGACGGCCAGTCCTCAGCGATGTAGTGGCATGTGTCACGTAGCTCACTGCTCAGAGCGCCGCCCAATGAAAAGCCACAGAGCTTACAACGCTCTCAAAACTTAGCGTTGGCTGCGTCTTGCCTGCCATGATTGCTCTGCTACCAGCCTCTGTCACAAACCGCGTGGAGCTTGTGACTATTGACTAAGAAGGCAGTGTCGCTGTCAAATCTGTCCCTGGGAAAAGTAACGTTGAAAAAGGAACTAGGTTTTGTTAAAAAAGGCTGGTATTCATGAAGCCAACCCCTTTGGCTCAGCATGGATACCAAGCGAAGGCACGGACCCTGATTAAAAGCACACTGTTCAGCAGAAACAAAATTGGCAGCACTGATGTCAATATTTCTGTTAAAACCCTTTCTTCTCCACTCAATACTTGCTTTAATAGGTTGGCTTTGTTTTGCGATGGGTCATATGGGAGAAAAAGAGAATAGATGAACAAATCTATATTAGAGTCTCTAACCTCTGATTGGGCAAGTCCTCTTGTTTTGCCACTTAATAATCGGAGCTGGCTAATCATCAGAGAAGTGTCTGACTTTCTCCTCTCCATCTCCATAACCGAGCATGGAGACAGCCCGGCTTCTCAGCTGGTCCCAAATCTCCCTTTCTCAACCGTTTGCGCGGCTAAGCCAAGTATCAGTTGCACAGGCAGTGGAGCTCAAGCCCAGGAAGTGGGAAAACATGACTTTTAAAATACTTATATGCTGTTTTTGTCTTGGCATTTTCCTGCTGTCTTGACTTTACAAATAGGCGCGTGAGAAGTGGTTTAGTCCCTCCCCCGCTCTCTCTCTCTCTCTCTCTCTCTCTCTCTCTCTCTCTTTCTTTCCGGGTTGTCACACTAAAAGCTTAGTCCACTTTATGCCATAGCATACCTGCCACACAATCAATAGTACACCCCGGTCACCTTTATACCTAATCAATCGGTCGGAGTAGACCACCCCTGCCTCTGTTCCCAGTGGTCCCTTTGCAAAGTCATAACTATTTTAGGGCAGACAGCAGCAAGTCACCGTAATCAATAAGAATGCATAAAGTGCATAGATTCCAGTGTTGGGGCAAGTCAAGGCCTTTTGAATAGATTGTTTAAACTAAAGACAATTGGTGACATACTCCATTCTGGCCACCAGGAAAAAATACACCATTACATGACATTCCAACCCATGCCTTTATGCACAGAATTAGTGAGTGTCCTATGAAGTGACACAATCACATACAGTGGGTACGGAAAGTATTCAGACCCCTTTAAATTTTTCACTCTTTGTTTCATTGCAGCCTTTTTCC
>NC_048416.1:892687-916635 GCF_013103735.1 Etheostoma cragini
TTTGGAAAATGGCTGCAATGAAACAAAGAGTGAAAAATTTAAAGGGGTCTGAATACTTTCCGTACCCACTGTACATAGGAAACCGTTTCAAGTCAAATTGACCCAATGCAACCAAAGCTGCTTTTGAATTTTCTTTTTTTAAAAGGTGGCTTTCTATCTCTTTCAGCAACATTTTGCAGGCTTAGCACAACACTAAAGTGGGGCTGTTGGTTGAAGACTCATGCTGTTCAACCCTTCCTGCCACAACACGTCCACACAGACACTCCTCTATTCAGAGACTTCAGGATGTTTCACAAAATGTTAAGCCAGGTTTTGGCTAAGGCCATTCAGCTGTATTATGTAAAAATACCTAAAGGAAACTCAATCTTACTTTCCTTCACCTTAAAACCAAAGTTAACTTTGTAGCACAAAGGGTTCCTCCTGTGCTAGAGCCGGACTGCACATCGAATTTAGCTGCGGTTCAACCTCTGAACCTATTAAAAATGAATTGGTAGACTGCTATACAGCCTCTCTGTTTCTCTCCAAAGACAAAAGGAGACATGGCACTGCTAAGTATAACACAGGACAAAAACACTGGGTCTTTATCTATTCAATTTCCTTATTAATGTATCTGATCCAAGGTGCTCAGATCACTACAGTAGCAGCACTTTGTCTGCTGCCACAGGACGGTTCCTGCGCCTGGCGACTGTTTGCTTTTTAACCGTATTCTTTATTTCTTTTCTTCCAAAAGAACTCCCCTCCCCTCGGTCTTCAACTGTTCACACACTGTGTGTGTGTGTGTGTGTGTGTGTGTGTGTTCCTGTGTGTGTGTGTGTGTGTGTGTTCCTGTGATCTGTGAGGAGGCAGAGAAGCTATATCTGGCGCTATCAGAAGGAAAATGTCAAGAAGCGTGCAAAAGAAAGATCTGTGTGTCTTTGCTCAGTAGATTCACCTGATCTTTTAGCCTTTTGCTCCGCCAATATCTCAGTAGGGTTTATTGTGTGCGCGCACACAACAAAACACCTCAATCACTGTTTTTGTTTTGTTCGTTGGAGCCTAGATTTGTGGAGGCCTGCGTGTCTGCGAGTGTGATCCAAAGACAAGTGTTTGACTATTTGAACAGATTCTATTTCTGCCTTTCTTCTCCATTATCTCTTTCATTGCTTCTGTTTCCCCAGTACTTTGGTTCTTCACACATCTGCTGGATCTTTCTCCACCTCACTAAAATCCATCATGAAAGCATCCCATGGCCTTCTGAGGCCAAGTATAGAAGGCAGCGTCTTTCATTTGATGTTTTTAGTTCCTTTTCTCTCTTTTTTCCCCTCATAGATACATTCTGTGCTTTTTTATTATCCTAGGACAAAGTTGCAGTTACAGATAAAAACAGGAGAAGCGTGACTGTGACCTCAGCCATACCTGAAGACACTTGGCACACACATTGTTACACACACCCTATAAGCACACAAACACGATCACACACACAGAAATGTTGACATACGCACACAGAACCACACATACATCAGCTAACAATTAGCCATAAGTGTACTTGACTCTGTATGTTAAGGACCCATTCAAAGATTGGTGGTGTGGTGGGGGATGAGACATATGGAAAGTGAGAGATTACTCACCCTTTTCCAATACTCCCACACACACACACGCAAGCACAAACACACACACACACACACACACAACCGCACCTTTGTTCCTCGTCTCGCCATGTCTCTGTCATATGATTAAAAACAAAATCCTATTTTGCATTCTCAGAACCACACATTTACACTGTGACACAGCGAGGTGCGCCTTATGACTCTAACTAGCTCTGTAGCAGTGTAGCCAAGTCCCGGCCCAATCAGGCCACTTACACACACATAAACACACATGTACACACTTTACAGAGGCCATGTGTTGGGATGGTGATAGAGGGTTGGCAGTTGGCAGACAGACAGCAGACGCTGTTCTTCGACATCAAACGTCTCAGTGCAGAATCTCACTTTCATGCCTTCTCTCCCTCTTTCTCCCTGTCTCTCTCTCTCTCTCTCTCTCTCTCTCTCTCTCTCTCTCTCTCTCTCTCTCACACACACACACACTCACACACACAAACACAACAACGCACATTTCCTCTGATCTTGCTGCCAGAACTCAAAGACTTAGAAGAAGTTACACAAACACAGAGCAGGCACATACACATACACACACATACACACACAACATATACCCAAGCAGTAAAAGCGAGTTCAGTTTCGTCAGCCATTGTTTAAACCTTCTCTGTGAGACCTACGTACACGTTTCATGTGTGGTTGAAAATGATGCATATTATTTTTCTGCTCTTTGGATTGTATCCAGTCAAGCATCACAATCTTCTCTACAGCCACAGACAGACACACGTGCAATACACACATGGTCTGTAAACAACTTTTACGAAACAAGACATTAAGTCAAAGGCCTGAGAAAACAACACAATGAATATTAAAGGGATGTAAACCAGGCGCTGTAGCCTTCACGGTATTTAGATCTAAACCCAACGATAAAGTCCATCCCATAAAGGTCCTGGGACTTGGGGAATCTGTGTCAGACACAACAGCTTTAATGTTGATTTGTGGAAGCCAACTTTCCAAAGGGTGCGTTCACACCTATCCTGTTTAGTTTTCAGTACAGTTCAAACAAACTCTGGTGTGTTTGTCCATTTGCTTCGGCTGCCATCTGAACTCAAACTAAACCGGCCAACCAAAACATCTGAAAAGGTGATAATTGGACTATAATTGGGTATAATTGGTTCATTTCATTTGTGAAAGCAAAGCAAACCAACCACAGGATTGTGTGTCCTGAAGCTAAACTATTATTAAATGCATTTGCTCTCCATTAGAGAGAAAACAGCAGAAAAGAATTGAGAGTGATGTAAAGGTCTTGATTAAACATTGGCTTAGCTTTACTGAATAATGTAACGGGCTCTCTTAAACGTGATGGATGAATGGTAACAGACAGTGATAGAGAGTAGAGTCAGACATCAGACAAGATGGAGAGATATCACATAGATATGATTGATAAGATGAAAATGATTCATAGACTCATCTTGACCCAGCGAGAGCTGCAAATTGAGCCACGGGTGGCGAGCCCGGCGAAGGTGAAATTGACTTCTTGCGTCTTTAGAAAGTTTAGAGGAGGACTTTATGCTTGTGAAAGAAATCGGAGCCAGAGTTAGTGAGCAAACCTGACCGCAATGCATTTTTGTTTATTGAGTTTTACGGCATCTGGGTTGTCACATGGGAGCGAGATTTAGTCTTGTACACACACACACACACACGCATCATGTATGCACAACACACCCACAGATCCACTGTACACACACACTTCTTTCACCTTGACAGTAGGCCGACTTAAGATGCAGTATTGATTCAAAGAGTATCTGCACTTTGTGTGTGTGTGTGTGTGTGTGTGTGTGTGTGTGTGTTGGAGGGGGGGGGTTGAGGATTGGCCATATTTATTTAATGCTTGTTTTCATGCACGTGCAGCGTTTGTAACCGGCCTCTCCTCTGGAGAAAGTTGGTCGGCCCCTCTGCCCTTCACAGTCATTTGGAATTCATCTGCGAGCTCGACCCTGACAGCTGTTTGTTTTTCAACTCCAGAGAGAGAAGCAGGAATGGAGGGATAGCAAGGGGGGGGGGGGGGGGGGGGGGGGGGGGGGGGGGGGGGGGGGGGGGGGGGGGGGGGGGGCGTTAATGAGCGAGAAAGTGATAAATATTGGACAGGACAGAAGGAGAATGGAAGTGAGACTTGGGTGGAAACTTGGGCGAAACGGCGGAGGACTGTTTCTCTTCCCGCCTTAGTGCTGCTTGGCTTGTTGAGCAGTGGAGACAGACAGGACAATAAGTGGTGCTCTGAACAGCTTCCACCAGTATCCCTCATAGACCATTAGCTTCAATGTGTTGAATCTGTGTAGCAGCATGAATGCAAAGTGGGGTGAGACAGCTGAGATAAAAGGACACAAGGCTCTGCAAGCACTTCCTGCGTGTAAATATAGTATTTGATGTAAAAAAAAGTCGAAGTTTACTGTATAAGTGGGTCATCTGGGATCTTTGTGGTAAAATGTAAAGCCTCTACAGCTGAGTGTGGTGACGAGGGAAACCCAATGGGATGGAGAGGTTTTGTCTTTTTGTCTGCTTCGGGTGTAGGTGTAAGAGCAGGAAGGATGCTGGGAGATGATGACTATAACACAGCACCAAGAGAGGAAGAGGGGGAGCGGAGGGGTCATAGGTGAAAAGAGAGCAAGAGGAGGGGACAAAAGCGAGAGGAGACTCGTGATTGGATAAATAGGCTGAGAGGAGTGCTGTCGAGGAAGAAGTGCTATCCTATTTTTACACCTCTCCTTCTGGGAGCCCCTATTCTCTCTATCTATCCATCATAATAACAGGTTCCCCCCAAACTCCCTTTTTCCTTCCCCTCTCTTTCTTTTCTCTCTATTCTCGTGTACATGGAATTCTTCTCGTCTGGATTTCTTTTTATTTGGTTAAGAAATTTCAAGGGCATCTAATGTAAATGAATTAATAGATTGTACATTCAGCAAGCCTCTCACATTGAAATTGCTTATTGATGAACAATGACTATTTTAAGCATACACAATTCAGCCAGACATGGAGCGCTACACACGCTCTCGACGTTTACATGGCTCCCCTGTCCGAGGCGGATTCCTCCTCTCACAACTTCTGCGGTCTTCCTTTTGCGTTGTCACAAGCAATTAATTTGGCCATAGCTTGTTTTTATTGATCTGTGTGGCATAGGCATTGTAATCTATTCAGTCTAGTAAAGAGGCAGCATTCATGCAGTGAAGAGCCAGCAAAGGACACACATACACACACACACACACACACACACGCACACACGCATGTTCCAGCTGGAAATCAATCCCTTGCTCCCTGGAAAATATATGCATGCTGTCTCCCAGGATCTTAACTAATTTCTGTGTACGCATCATTTTCTGTTTTGTCCTCAAAAATAAAGAGAAATATAGACTATAATATTTGTTTATGGATGGACACAAAAAAAACGTTTCCTTGAGCCCAGATTTGAGAATTTATGTGTGTACTCTGGTGTCACACAGGGATATACACAAGCTTTGTATTTGTTTGTACTGCGCTGTTTACTTACCCATGACAGGTTTGTTGCAGCCCCGCTTGTGTGTATGCTCTTTGTTGGAGTCTGATTAAATTCCCCATAGAGGGATTCATCATCTTTAGCAGGCAGAAAAGAGAAAATTACAAGCCCATCAATCCTTGCGTTTGATCCAGCTCTCCCCTTCTCCCTCTGTATTTTTCCTTCTCTATTCAATGTATCCAAGCTTTTATTTACCCGCTTCTCCTCAGGCCCACCACGTCTGTGATGTTGGGAGGTCATTTGTCTCTATATTAGAGCTGTCCTGTCCCCTGCTTCTCCTATCCGGCTCTTCCAAACCTCTCGGCTCCTCATCATCACCCAGACATGTGAGCGCCTGAGAGTCGGGGGGCTGGTGTCTCTTCTGTTTGTGTTTTTCTTTTCTCTTTTTATTAAAAGGATTAGGCATGCATGTATGCCATATTTTGCCATTTCTGACCACACCCATCTTTTATGCTTATTTTGTGAATATGATTAAAGTTTTAGACCCACTCCTGGAGGAAACAGGAAGGGTGCCCTTTATCAGAACAGCCAACACTTTGTAACTATAAATAGAGCTGCAACATGAACTGCTTGACTGTGGTCAGGAGTTTAAGTCATCCAGCAGCTACTAAGTTGTGGAAGATCCACCTGTTTGCCTTTCACACTGAAAAAGCTGAATTTATTCTCAATCTAGTGCCCATGAATCTCAACCACACACTTGTTGGAGTTACTAATCTGTTACCGGATTGCACACAGATGCATTCAATCAGCAGCGTAAGGATGTCATTGTCTTTACTAGTTGGAGTTTGTTTTTGCTGTTTACTGGGACTTGGAAACCAAAGTGTTGCCTGATTTTCACCAAATGTTAAATATCAAGCTTTTTGTTTTGTTGAGATTGTCTTTACTTCCTCATTGTTTGGGATCTCACACGGTTGTGAGTAAAATGTATACAACCTATGGAAATGATTATTAGACATTGAAATTAAACCAAATAAGGAAATATTTCCTGATTTATACAGTATGTTATAATGTTTGCTCAAAAGTCATCACCAAGGGGTTGGACAAACTCCAGTAACAGACTCAAGAGGTTTCGTTAAAGTGTGTCTGCAATGAGGAACACAATGACAATCCATTGTATTTAATCATGTCGTACAGCTGGAGTCTGAGATCCAAACAGAAGTTCTGTCAAAATCATGTTCATAAGCAATATAAATAAAATTAGGAAAAGGTACAAAGTCTCAAGCTATTAAAACAACGTAAAGTATATAAGACAGACATCTTTATGGAAATCAAAGAAATCTTTACACATATTTGCTATGATGCAGTCCTTTTAAACCAGACAATATCCTGGTAGTTTGACAATTTATTCCTAAGCCATCCTCAACATTTACTGTTTTCATCCTCGTTAAGTCAGAACCGCCATGTTCAATTAAGTGTTTGTTTTTCAATTTAAGATCAAGTATATTTCAAGGTTTATTTTTTCTGTGTATTTATAGCTTTGGTGATCAAAAAGCTAAGATGTGTGGGTCAATAAACCTGTCAGTAAATAGATCGGTTGCTTTGTGTGTCTGTGTGTGCCACACTGACCCGCTTTTGATTTTGTTGAAATAAGGACATTTGCGTAATCTTGGACATGTAAAGGTCATGATGTGATGTCCACCACTGAGGACAGCTCTCCACACTTACACGCTGCGAGGCCATAACCGTCTCTCACTTGTCTTGTATTTCATCAAATCCCTTCTTTTGGCATCTCATGAAACACACCCCATCTGTGTGTGTCGGGGCTGTGCGCGCAAGTCAAACAGTCAAACGAAAGTGGAGAAGAAGGCAATTTGATGTACTAGTTGCGTCTGGGGTGCAGGTTTCAAACAGTTAATTTAAATGTGTGAGCTCCACAGAACTTAGAGAGAGCAATTAGCCGTCCCACACCCCCCCATAAAAATCCAGCCTCAATCCAGGTTTCACAAACCCCCTCCACTGCTTGGAACAAGTAGCAATATGATGCATACTTGCAAGATCGCAACATGCTGTATATCGGCACATATCCTATCTTTTCACACAACCGTTTTGTTTTTGCCGTACTCTGCAACGGATTTCTCTCTCTTGTTGTCAGCCACAGTATAATGTATTTGTGCCAAGCTTTGTTTTCTATTGTAGTTAAATTCAACAGTGTGAAAAGCCTCTAAAGTCACTTTTGGGATGAAAAACATCTGCTAAATGATCACATTTTGCTCTCAGAACCATAGCTGAACCAGGCTTTACCTGGTGTGTGCCACAACGTGTGCTTGTGTGCCTGTGTGTGTGTGATTGCCAGTGCAGAAACCCTGGCTAACCCCCTCTGTGCTTCCCAATGTCCTGTCTCTGAAGAGCTATGACCATTAAGCAGCTGTTCACTTCTAAAGCCACAGAAAAAAAAACGAGAGCGCTGTGAGAATGCAAATGAGTCTCGCAGTCGGTATGCGCCAAAACCTCTCCGTAGGGACACACTGTTAGGTCAGTGAGACACAGAGGCACACACAGTACAGTGTGCGCTGGCACATGCACCAACGCAATCCCAGTTGCATGTTGCAGAGCTAGGTTAGAATCCCTATTATGTAGTGCAAGGATTCTCAAATGATCTCGCTGTAACTACATTGGTCTTGGAATTCGAAAGCTGAGGTCTTAGAGCGCAATAAGTCTGATTAAACATACTCCAGGTACAGACGTCCACTGTAACTACCTGTCCAAAAGCAACACTTTCCTATTTGTGTTAGTTTGATCGAGTGCCTCTCTTTTACACTGCAATTGTTTGAACAGTCTAGAATATTAGGATGTGAGCATTATTGCAACCAAAAACAAGGACATTGTACTTTAAATGTGTTCATAAAGCGGCTCCTTTGTGTAGCTGTCCATGGTGCTGAAACCAGTCTCAATGATGAAAGGAGGATAGAGAGGTGGGGGGGAGACACTCGCCTGCAAAGCACACAGTCCTGAGTGAGTCGTCTTCTGAATGACTGTAAAGATGTCGACAAACACAAGAGATTGTTTAAAAAAAAAAGAAAAGTGCTTGTTGGTTCTACTGGGAAAAAAGTCTTTTCAGCTCTGCTGTAGTGATGTGGATTCCTCGACGCGTCCCTCTTTTTCCCTGAGATGTGATTAACATATAGCAGAGTCAGTCCCTGGATAATAACAATCTATGTGGAAAGGTACAAAGCATTTGATGTTATTTTTATTTATACTCAGACACCTGGCAGACTGACGCTAGTCATTCATTGCCCTAAATAAAAGAAACGTGTGACTTTCTTTGCATGCGTGCATGGATGTTTGCTCTTGTGTGTGCAGGTGAGTGTGTGTGTGTGTGTGTGTGTGTGTGTGTGTGTGTGTGTGTGTGTGTGTGTGTGTGTGTGCGTTCATACTCCTTGTGCTCCCACCCTAATAAGAGCTTAACCTTTTTAATCACGTTAGCGTGCCAAGGGTGGCTCTGGCAACACTCAAACATGCTTGCGTAGACACACAGACACACACTCAGACATGCGCACACAGGCAGAGGCATGTCAATCTGTCATTAGTTAATAGCTCATTAGCACAAGGTGATTAATTACTCTGGCAGGGTGTGGGCATGACAATGATGGGGGGGTATGGAGACAACAAGGCTTTTCACTGAGAAAGAACAGGAAGGGGTTAGGGAGGGGGAGTGGTGTAAGAAATGGTAAGCACTGCTTCTCTCGCTTGTCGAAGAGCGTTTTCACCACTATCGATTCTGTATTCTGAAGGCTACTGCAAGGGCCACTCAAGCATGTGTGTGCGCATTTGGTGCACGCCTCCTCCTGGAGGTGTTTTGCTGGGCTGTGTTTTTTTCTGTGTCTCCCAGGGATCAGCTGTAAAGGTTAACTAGTCTTTTCTTAAGCTTTCAGTCTCATGACAAATGACCATGTTCAACCCATGGGGGCACCTTATAGCTCACCTTCTCTCTCCATCTCTCCAACTCCCTTGCTCTTGTTCTCTCTCTCTCTCTCTCTCTCTCTCTCTCTCTCTCTCTCTCTCTCTTTCTTTCTCTTTCTCTCTCCCCTCTACCTGCTCTCTCTCCCTTAGTGGTTTACTTGAGGAGGCAGGTAGAAGGCGAAGAAACAAAGAGGAGGTAGGTGGATGGGAACAGAAAAGGGTAATGGGGGGGGGGGAGAACAAAAACTGTCACTGAGGGAAGAAAGGAAGTGTGCAGCAAAGAAAGTTGGAAAAATATAAAATAACATGCTAGTACTCTAGAAATCGACAGCTTGCAATTCAAACTGCCTAGTCTGAGATTTCAAAACCCAACATTAACATAGGAGTGTTTTAGTGAGATGAAGAAAAAGAGGGAGAGACTGAGTAAATCTGCATAATAAGGTCTAATAAGCAGAGGTTTGCTTTGATCTCATATAGTTACACAACCCTCGTTCACCAGCGTCTCTATGACCTTTCCATATGCTCTCTTCCTTGTTCCTTTACCACGTGTTTCTTCTCTTTACATCTTTTCTATACTGCCTCATGACCTCCATACGGAAGCATAGCAGGTTGAATGGACTCTCTAGTGTCCCACATACACCTTATGTATATATATGGTTATACAGATATGCCGGGTATAATAATGCTGAATGGCATTGATAAATAACCTGCATGAGAAAATGTATCACATTGCGTTTAAGTGTGTGTGTGTGTGTGTGTGTGTGTGTGTGTGTCTGTGTGTGTGTGTCTTACATGTGTACATGCGCCGGGGCTCGTGTGTGTACGTGTGCATGATGGAGTATTAGAAGGTGTTGTCAAGAAAGCAATTTGTTTCTGTCTCAGACGTTTTTTTTATCATGACAAATCGACGTGAACCTCATCTAAAAATCCCGCGTCTCCTCCTGCGCTCCCACTGATTCTTCCACTCTCAACTTTAATATGATGAAGTCATAGTCGCAAAGCACCCGCCTCCCCCCTCTGAACCCCCACCTCCTCACCTGCTGTAAATCGAGCCTGAACACCTCTATTTGCAAGTTTTTGTACTGAGAGAGCATACCTTTCCGTGTGTGTGTGTGTGCGTGTGTGTGTGTGTGTGTCTGTGTCTTTACTGCTTCTTAATCTGATGCATCCATACAGTACGTGTGAATAATTTGCCTATACGTGCTGGCACATGTGTGTGTGTGTGTGTGTGAGCGCGTGCGCCAGGGTGCCGCGGCGCGTTGTGTGCATCTGTGACTCGTTGAGGATGATAGATGGCGTCTGAGAATGTCACATGAAGAGGTAGAAAATGATGCTGACAGCGGTCCTCTGGAGTGGTTTCTCAGGGGTTAGCCTTTACCGCTCGTCTCCTCCTCCCTCTCCACTACGGTGCACACACACCACAATACACACCTGCTTTGTGTCAGCTATAGGCTTTCTCTCAGCGGTTGTGCTGCGGTTCAACGCGTGTGTGTGTGTGTTTGTGTGTGTGTGTGCTCTTTTTTTCGGTTACATCACTGTCTGCTTTTATTTCTTTGTGATTGATCTTCAAGTAACCTTCACTAATCACATTTGTTTCATAATGTGTAAGAACAGAAAAAACACACATTAACTGGCTTAAATATTCTTGTTCTCAGTGATATTGATTTATCTCTAAATGTGCACTAAATGATGAACAGCTTTAGTGATGCAAGGCTGTCTCAATGCAGAATGTCTAACTGGATGTGTCAAATTCCGACCGACTGTTGATCAATGTGTTTGGTAATGTAGGATCATGCTAATAATGCAATATGTTGTTGAGCATGGGATGACCTCAGCCTATTGGTTGATAAGTGACAGGATGTGTGCCCTCTGCTGGGCGCTGAGAGGACGCTCACTCACCTGGGAACCTGACACCTGAGCCGGTGGCTGGAGTCTGTGAGAGGACAGAGAGAGGAAGAAACACACCTTTGTGTTGTAGAAGCTCAAATGTGAGATCTGACATATTACTGGCTTCATCGCCGCAGTGTCCTCTGCCCTTCCTCCCTCCCTCCCTCCTTCCCCCTCCGAATCTCTGCATCTTCCCTCTCCTTCCACCTTGCCTTCTCCCTTCCTGTCCTCTCGCCACCCACTTCCTCCTCTTTCCTATAACTCAATAACTCCTTTCTCCTTCCCCCCTTTGCCTTTGAATTCCATGCTTTGTCACATTCCCCGGATTTTGTCACTCTTTCCCTCTCTGGGGCTCGTGGGCTCTGTTGCGCTGCTCCCTCCCTCGTTGCAACCTCCATCTCCTCTTTCTCCTTCTGTCTACCTCTACACTCTCCTTCTTTCTCTGTCTCCCCCCTATCCTCTTTTCTCTCTCCCTTTGGCTCATTCGTTAGCTTCTGCCGTCATTCTTCCTCCCCCTCCATCTCAGTGGTGTGGCGCTGCTGGGAGAGGAAGAGAGAGAGAGAGAGAGGGAGAGAGAGAGAGAGAGAGAGAGAGAGAGAGAGTGTGTTGAGTCTGCTCTCAGTCTCAGCTGAGGGCAGATGGAGGATGGAGCCGCAGCCACATCTCTCCTTCTCTTCTGCTCTGCCTGCTACAGGCTGAAAGGCACTCTCTTTTTCACTCTCAGTATCTTTGTATCCATCCGTTCCCCTATGCCCGACCTGGCCTTGATCTGTGCCGGATTGCGCAAAAAAAGGACTGAGGACTAGAAACAAAAGGGAGACAAAAAGACCTGCAGTCTCAAGGAAAAAGGGGGGAAAGCAGTGCAGGGCATTGCGCTCATCTTATTTCCCCTCCGGTGTTTTGGTGTGTGGCGTTCATCTCTGCAGTTCAACAGACACGTGTGCAAGGATGTCAATCCACACTGCGTGAGTGTGTGTGTGTGTGTGTTTGTGCATGTGTGTGTCTCTCCCGGGCTCCTGCTCCATCTCTCTTTCCCTCTCCTTCTGCGCGGTGCTCCGGCACTCAGCTAGCGGATTGTGCTTCAGAGAGCTCGCTGCAAACAGACGGGAGAGGGGAGAAAAAAAGGGAAAGAAGAGTGAAGAGAAAGAACAAGAGCGAGGGAGAGGCGACCGGCAGCAAGGACTTTGGCAAAAGGGAGAGGAAACAAGTCGCAAAAGATTGAGAATCAAGAAAAGAGGACTCTTAAGGGAGCGGAGAGGACAGGAGAGTGGAGGAGAGAAGATAAAGGTAGACAAGAAACGGAGACAAGTACGGAGCGATGCATCACTCAGGCAACACAGGAAGAACGAAGACCCTCTCTCATGAGACAGGTAAGACCCCGGGACACGTCTTTGTCCCTAGTCAGATGGCATGGGGCTACGTTTTCTCCAGACAACAGTGGGAGGACAATAGAACAATGCTGTAACTTGACTACACCAAATCCCCTAGGTTTTTCATGCGTGGATGGACACACTCATACACACACACACACACACACACACACACACACACAAACACACACACACGCTAAAACAGAAAATGAATAATTTTTTCATCCCTGTATATTTGGTATTTTAATATGTAGGTTATGTATAAATATGGTGGATGCGTGTGTGTTTGTGTGTGTGAGAGAGAATGTGTGTACACGATCAAACGGCATACATCTCAGTAGAACTCCGCTTTGATGTGCGCTTCAAGTTATGATTGTGCAGTTCGAATGCAGTTCTGTGCGCACGTGTAACAGCGTGCGTGCGTGTGCGCGTGCGTGTGCGTGTGTGTGTGTGTGTGTTTTTGTCATTCATTTGAAGTTGGTGCATCATAAGTGCGCTCTTTTGTGTCGGCCCCCCAGCTTTTTGGTGACCATGTTTTAGTCGATGGTACTGTAATTACAGTGCTCGACGCGTAGCTGAAGGCAAGAAATGGACAGGACACAGGTTGCCCCTGTTCGATCTGAACCCATGATTTATTCATGTGTGGTCCTCCATATTAACAAGGTTATTTGTTAGGTGTTTACCTTTGCAATCCAATGCTGATTTATCGACTGAATATTTAGATGTGACTTAATTTACAAATCAAAATGGTCGTTTGAGAACAGCAGGGTTGCATTGTGTGTGTTTGTGTCTGACAGAAGGGTTTGACCTTTAGGGTAAGGTTAATTGTGTCTGCTGCATCAGTGTCAGTGTGTTTATTTGGGTTTGTGTGTGCGTCTTTTAACAGTTGTTTGATTGCTTTGTGGGTGTGAGGGGATTGCTAGCACTCGTCAAGCTAATCAAACAGTTTCCACAGACAATCACAACACGGCACACACCCCTCTCAAAAGCTCTGACACATCTGCCTCCTATCTGAAGAAACATTTTGAATTTAGACACCCATGTACAAACACACACACACACACACACACACACATCTGTTCCACGGATCCGGCCCAGCGGTGGATAAATGTGCCTTTCTGATTGCTGCCACAGACAAGACGTGATTGGCATGGCAGACCAGGGAATTAGCCGGTTTCCATGGTGACTAATTACGAGGGTCCTGACTGGTGGGTTTATGAAGACAGATGACAGATCGGTGGTTCACTTCCTGCTTTACAGAGCGGGTGGTCCCATTGGCTAGCGGGACCCCCTGCCATCTGAGACAGACAGACCCTCTGCAGGCCACGTCACACACATGTTCAGCTGTCACCAAACTTGCAAACATGAAATGAAATTAAGTGTTATCCTGAGCCAGCAGACCCTTTTCGAATGAATCTTAGGATCTATTTCATGCTGTTCTCTGAAAAATTGGTGTGTGTGTTTTAGGGAATGTGGATGTCTCCAAACACACAAACACACATTCACTATAACTTGTACTTTGGCTTAAACGGACTGAGAGATTAACGAAAATTTAGCATTTGTGCATTGTAGTAGCCAGCGCTTCACACAGTAATCTGCTGTCGGCCATAAACACCCCAGAAGTATGCATATTTAGAGATCATTTAGAAGACAGCCCTTTTATGTGACAATAATCAAGTCAGACGTGCACACACACTCACGCTGATTATGTAGCTATAGGGCATGTGAGGGAGAAATAGGTGTGATTGGGTCCATCTGTGGCAGAGGAAGAGAGAGAGGGAGAGGGAAGGAGATGCAGAGAGAGCTCCATCTGTGGACACCTGCCCTTCCTCCAGGCTACCATCCCTTTTCTCTGAACTGCCAACAAGATATGTGGTTGCACAGGTGCGAGTGTGTCTGTGTGTTTTCACAAATCCGGGGCTGGTCTGTGCGTTTTCTTTGAAAAAAGCCTGAATCCTTCTTACAAAGAATTTCCCAGTGACTCTTAGCTGATTTAAAGCCCCATTCGGCTGAGATCCATCAGTAATGGGGCTTTTTTTTCTACCTTTAGTTATTGCCTTATTCCACAGCAAGCATTTTGACGAGCCATAGCAGGAAAAGCATTGGTGTAATTAATAACATTAACGATGGCTGCTTTCCAGGTGGTGGACTTTGCTATAATGCATGGTGGTTTACTGAGATATTGTTAATGTTACAAGCTACACCTGTGATTTTCTCTGCTCTGACTAATTAACACGTATAGTATGTAAACAGTCTATTTATATTGTGTTGTGGCTCTACAAGCATAATGCTCAATGGTGCAAATATAAGATTTTTTTCTATTCTGTTTTTTTCTACTTACCTACAACCAATAAAATACTACTACCAAGTCCAAGTTGCACTCACTGTACCACAAATAATTGATGCTCCAGTACAAATACAATCCAGCCCAAGATGCCATGGTGGACACTTTAAAAGCCCGCCGCCAGCAAAAAAATGGTGATAACCGGCAAAAGATAGTAAGCCCTCCCTTACTTTTCATTCAGCTATCTATCCTGCCTCTCTCTCTCTCTCTCTCTCTACATCAGTCACCAGCTCCACCTCATGGCTTCTGGGGGTACTGAGGCACACACACTTGCATTGACACACAGTGACACAGGCTGACACACACACGCTTTGATTAAAATGGCTTGAGCGCGATTCCATTTTACCACGACGAGCAAAGTAGTTAGAAAGCCACTGCGTTAATGGGTGTGATTTCTTTTTTGGTTAGACACTGTTTATTTGAATAATACCCCCCCCCCCCCCCCCCCCCCCCCCCCCCCCCCCCCCCCCCCCCCCCAAAGCAAGGGAGTGAGGCAGAGGTGGAGGAGAGGACACTGAAGGAGGAGAGGTGATTGGAATAGGCACACAGAGTGGAGAGAGAAAACATAGAAAAGCGATTGAAGAAGACACGCATGTCATGGCTAAACAAATAAGCATGTGTGGGAACAGATGGTAATAAAGTTCTCTGTTACAAGACTAGTGGCTTGCGCGTACACACACACACACACACGCACAGGCCGCTTGATTATGCGGAGTATTGGGCCGTGAGTCATTAAGACTTTGCCTCAGTGAAGCTGACTCGAAAGTGAGCAACGACAGTCATCTACAAAGGCCGGTCACTAGTAGTCATCTCTCTTTCTCCCTTCCCTCTCTTTACTCCGTCCATCTGTCTCTGTCTGCTTCGCTCCCTCTCCCTCTTTGTTTCCACCTATTTTGGCCTCTTTACTGACTCCTCTATTCTCTGCACACACAGCTTTTCAACTTCTTTTTTGCATCACTTTCTCCATTCCTCTGTCTGTTCCCCTCCCTCTTTAGGAAAATGAGTTTTCTCAGTTTCAGTTTTCCATCAAGTGTTGTTTAAGCCAGAATGGGTGTGCATACAGGGGTGTGTGTGTGTCGATGTTTGAGGGCGATGTGTCCTCAATCACAGTGAAAGCATTTGTTTCCCTCTGCCAGTGGAGATAGATTATGTATTTCACTCCTTTTACTCGCATTGGGTTTTTTTTTCTCTTCCTCCATCACCTGTTTTGTCCTCCCCACTCAAGGTCAGTTGGAAGATTGCTTTCAGCCCCCTGTGTCCTCCCCGACGCGCCATGCTTTGTGTGTGGGCCTGTGGGTTTCTGTATAATGCATGCGGTTTGATGGCTCTGTATGCCAGTTTGGAATCATAGGAAAGGAGGTTGTGTGTTTGCACGGTTCAGTCGGGTCTCGTCTCTCAGCAGGTAAGCGTTTGTGTGTCACGCTGATGGAAATCATTCAGCCGGCGGTCAATCTCAGTTTTCGAGTCAGTTTTGAAGAAAGGGAAGTGGAAAAGGAGAGGAAATCGTTAAGATTAACACGGATGATATTAAAGTGTTAGGATCTTAGAATGTTTTTTATTGAACCAACTTCAAGCAGGTTTCCTCGCAAATTTCATGGATGCATTTTCCTATGTAAATTATTATAGTATTTATTGATTTCTAGAGTGTGTGTGTGTGTGTGTGTGTGTGTGCGTGCGTGTGCGTGTGCATGGGTGTGTGTCTTTTATTGTGTGTGGCTGGTTTTTGAATGGACGGTTGGAGGTATTAATTTTCACAGTGGTGATTTTGAGTAAAGGGCTGGCAAGCTTACCGGTGTTCTCAGCATGCTTTTTAGCGTGTGCGTGTGTGTGTGTGTGTGTGTGTGTTTGTGTGTGTGTGTGTGTGTGTGTGTGTGTGTGTGTGTGTGTGTGTGTGTGTGCGTGTGTGTCTGATCAGAGAGCTGGCTGTTTTTATGCATCACTACCCTGGCTGCTCATCCATGTGTACCATCTGCATGTGACGCTGCCATGTGTGTCACCTCTACCCCAACACATCCCACTCCTCTCATATCTCTAACCATCCCTCCATCCACACCTGACGCTGTCTGCCCTTTGTCCTCTTATCACTGGCTTTTTTCTGCTCTCATTTTAAAAGCTAATTCATTAAAAGAAAAAAGAAAACAAAGGTTGTCATCATAGTTAATTTAAACCCTTTCACTTACTTTATGCTGCATATTAATAAAGAAGACAAATATTTAACATGGTTATTCATTATCTTTTTTCACCTTTTTAATTTTCCTCTAAGCAAGAAAGCATCTTATCCTCAATCAAAGCAACTGTGTAGAAGGCAGTGTTGTCCCATTTGTTAGCCATGCAACGCTAACACTGGGAGTGATCAATCTGTGCCAGCGCTAACTATGTGACAGATGAAAGTGTCACAATTACAGTCATGCCAAAGTGACGAATTGATCCCAGCATTTCTGCTGGAACGGGATTTTTGCCTTACAGGCGCCATTGTTCATCTCCAAAGCCTCATTATACCTTCTGGGATAGTAGCAACAGCGGTGATTCAGTGACTCATCACGTCGTTGTGTGTAAACTCCAAACCCGACGAACCCTTCTCCATTCCATTCTTCATCTCATCTAATGTTCCCCATTTCTCTGCTATCTCTCCCTCTCTGCTGCTGCTACCTCCCGTCCACGTTTCCTTCTCGCCACCTCCGTTCATCTTTAATATCCTCCTCCCCAAATCACTGACTCAAGCTTCCTGAACTCTTCACCCCTTCTTTTGTTCTCTGCACTGCATCTCCACCTCTCCTCACCACTCCTCAGGTCTGTGTTATTAACATAAAAACGGAGGAGGAAGTACCTTTTGTCCAGCCCAGACTGAGTCACAGCACCCCGCCAGCTACTGGCTGCCTCCCTGGCTGTCGCGCCGCAACAGATGTGAAACCAATTTTAAGGGACGGTGTGAGGACAATTAGCTCACGCGTTAGAAAGTTGCATCTGGCAGTTGCGAAGAGTGGAGCTTCTGTCGAAGACAGTCAGGTAGTTCGCTGTGCTGCGTCTGCAGCAAAAGTAGGTCAAATATAGGATGATTTCACGAGCAGAGAAAAGGGAGGTGTTTGTACCGAGCATAAGTGGAAAAATGACTACTCTTGTACGTGGAGGAGCTGCTCTTATGATATTCTCTCATCCCTGCCTTCATTGTGTCAGGGCATGCCTTATGGTAATTCCCAACCAGGGGTACTTGTACTTGCATGTGAAAGGAAAGTTGAGTAGCTATTCATTTGAAAAAAACAATATATAAAAGAATTGATGTATTGATTAAAAAGAAATATCCACGCGCTACCACTGAGCCACAGCCCCAAGTTGAGAACCACCTTGTAGTATATGCATTCCCTGGTGTCACATTCATTTTAAGAAAGATGTTATTGATTACATAGACAAGACTTCAAGCCTGTCTTCATTGAGACATTAATGCGTTAGAGTAAGTTTTTATTACTTTCAAATGACTTTGCGGAACAGTGGAATGACTTTTCCCGTAACAATTTACCGTCCATCAATTTTGTGAGGTTCGTGGCACATTCAACTAAACAGTTTTTTTGTTCACTTTTCCCTCAATTAACTCGATGTAAAGTGTTCACTTCCACAATGATATTAATAAATTATTAAATGGAGAAACACCGCAGCTCCTTCTTTTCCCCATTCAGTCACAGGCCTGCTTACACCTCACAGGGGCTTTTACTCAGTAGATACTACAGTACGTAATCTGTTCAATGTGAACTCTGGACTCTGACCCCAAAAAGAACTGTAAAGGTCACGGTGGTCGTGAGACATGAATAAGTCATCATTCAGCTTTGTATACATAGGAGTCATAGCTACATAATATGTTTCCTGTACATTACCAGCTTTAATCTCTCTCATCCTAATATACTGGTTTAAATAAACACACACACACACACACACACACATACACACACACACACACACACACACACACACAAGCTCACCAGACAGTGGGCTCCAGCTGCCATACTAAACAGAAGGTGTGTTTTGAGGCATTGTGACCCTGCCTTAGGGATGATGACAAAGGGAAACTCAGTGTGTGTGTGTGTGTGTGTGCGCGTGTGTGTGTGTGTGTGTGTGTGTGTTCCTAATGACCAATGCTTAAGGGGGAGATGAGGGGAGATGGCCCGTAGGGCAGAGAGGGCACTGAAATGATTCCATCGATCATTCCTGATCACCTAAACAATGTCACACTGCACATTCATCTCTCGCCCTTTCTCTGTCTGCATCTCTTTCTTTGTCTCTCATATTGACACACATTGTGACCCTCAACTCTTGTCTCTCTAACCTTTTTCTGTGTGTGTGTGTGTGTGTGTGTGTGTCTGTGTGTGTGTGTGTGTGTGTACGCTTTCAGGCTGATGCTACAGTGATGGCACTGGCCAAATGCCAGCTCTTGCACAGTTCCATTAGCATTGCGAAGGCTGTCCGTAGATTGCTATTGATTGACTATGGCCTCTATTCATAGACTATTCAGCCAGGAGCCCACAAGTGCACTGCAATGATTCTAGATTATTTGAAAGCAGACACAAATTACAAGGTTCAGACTTTTGGCTGGGTTCACGGGAGACGTTAGAAGTAATTTTGTTTTCCTATCTGTTTGACTCTGAATGGGAAAAGCATTTTTAAAATACGTTATGTGAGGATGTCTTAAGATGAAGCACCTGTGTTAAGTCTTTGGAGAAATAAAAAGACGCATCAGTGATGTGACTTGTGATTGGCCTGTCCTCTCTTTGTGTCCACTTGTTGGCTTTGACAGGGACTTGAGGACACCAGGCTTGTCGATGGCTTAGCTTTGGATTTTAAACAAATCAATGCCAAGTGACTGGACCCCGCAGCTACTTCTTAATGAGAACCACTGCTCAGACATCTCCATACTCCCTCCGTCTCTGCTCATCCCGCTCTGAATGTTTTACACTGTTTTGTTTCCCCTACTCGTCTCATTTCTCTCACCCACTAGAGAACATACACATATGCACCACATATACACCTCAACTCGTTTTCTATAAGTCTCTGTTTTTTTGCTCCAGAACATATTCTTAGACAGCCTGATGTCAGAATCTATAGTGACAGCCCACTATGTGCAGGGGCCTTTGCGTGTCCAATCAGTGAGTGTTGTCGCAGGGACAACTGTGCTTCCATGTAGGCTTTCCCAGTATGTCAGGGTAAGACATTTCAATTTATAATGCACATTCACTATTTGCAGAAAAATGTGCTGTACGTGCTGCTGTGTGCAATCCTTCAACACCTGCATCTGTTGTTTAGCATTGTGTGTGTGTGTGTGTGAACACGTTGAGGGGATTAAGGATGTAATGCAGGATTATCCAGCAGGTAGACTTCCCACTTCTTCTGCTGTGGAAGAGATGGAGAGGAAGAGGTGGATCAATGGAGAGATAGAGGGAGAGTGATGGAGGAATGAGTGAAGGGAGGAGGAGGAGGCAGCTTTGTTTATATAGCATAATTCATGCACTCGAAGGATTTTACATGCCAAAAAATGTTTAAACAGAATTAAAACTGAAGAATTAAAGACACATAATTACATAAGAGAGATTGTGGGACTGCATTTAAAGATTCCATTTCAAAGTCAATCACGTAATAAAAAAGAAAAGAATATTACACAAGTAGTCATGAATAGAAATGTACAACTCAGACCCTGGTGTGTTCCACAAGCACTTCCTGTAGTTACTGCATGAATATTCACTCTACTTTGTTCTTACTCTAGGAACAGCAAACAACCCGGCTCCCGATGATCTACGAGCTCTAGTAGCTTCATATTGCACAAGTCAGAGATGTATCTTGGGGCTAAGCCATTTAATGATTTATAGACAAGACGTAGGAGTTTTCTCTACACAGTGACACACTGAATGCCAGTATAATGTCTGGAGACCTGGTGTAGAAGTATGTAAAGAAGGAAGAGAAGAAAGAAATAATACAAATATGCAAATATATACCTGGCGAGAAGTGGCACAAATGTTGCTCTGCTCCACATAGAGAGGGAGAAAAGAGAATGAGGGGGGGTTACATAGGAGAGGCAATGGTGGAGGATAATGGTTTTGTACTTTCCAGGTGAAGAACAAAATATTGAGTTTGAGATCCAGTAATGGGAGCAAATCATTCCTCCACCGTGTGCGTTTTTGTATTTGCGTCAGCAGATACAGTGATTTTGCTCTTTTTCCGTCAGAGATCTTAACATTGTTAACTGCACACATCACTGTTTAAGCATAACAACACATATTCCAATATAATGAGACTTGAATTATTGCCATTGCACTGTTCAAAGTGTTTTTTATTGGTGCTGCACACCTACCGCTTCAAGGTCCCTGCTGCCTTTGCTCACCAACAGTTGCCAAGTGGTAAATAAAAGATAAGACGTTAAGAGCAATGCAAGCATAGGAACCAGTGTTCCCAGTTTAAAGCCCACATGAGGTGACATAGGCGATCTCACACACACATGCACACACAGGCCACAGGGTCTATCTGTAGCATTTTGTAATTGTTTAGGGCTAATCCCAGTTTTAATGTATCCCACAGCAGGGAGGCCTTCACGCCTAATAGACACCATGGATTTCTTTAATTACATCTGTCTGTGTGTGTGTGTGTGTGTGTGTGTGTGTGTGTGTGTGTGTGTGTGTGTGTCATGTGTGTCTAGGAAAGTATGTGAGACAGTGAGGGTAGTTGAGTATTCGAGCGCCACATTGATGACCGTTTGTTTTGGAATCGGTGCATAGTAATGCATTAACAACATTATAAGAGTAGATTAGAGAGTGAAAGAACATGGAGGCATGAAGAGCATCTGTGCATATAGACACAATGCGCACACAGAGCTTATGTATGAACACACATACAAACACGCACACACAGAGTGAACCCTTGGCAGTACTTCTCCAGTCTGTTTGAAGTAGGCAGGGTTTCACCCACTCAAACACACTGGCTCACAGGAAAAGAAGGATTGCAGAGAGAAAAGACAGACAGAGGAGACAGGGGGAGGAGTGCTTCTCCTCAAACACACTCCGGCTTGTCTCATCCCTATCTCTCGGTCTCTGGCCGCTCGCCGTGCACTGCGGACGCAGACAGGGAGAGCTCAGAGAACAGGTTCAGGTTGTTTACAGCCCTTTCCTCCTGTGCTCATGCGCTCATATCTCGCTCTATCATATTCACACCATCCGGGTGAGATTGGAACAGCACTCCGGGGACACAGCAAGGATATTACCCGGGCCGTGTCGGCATCAGAAAGGGAACTTGTTGTTTCATTGTGTCACGGTCTTAATTAGAATAGCCGGCGAGCACTTTGACCGCCGGAGCTGAACACAGACACCAAAGCCTACTGATAAAAGCCATCTCTCAAGAATATTCTAAAACACAGCCATCGCTGCTCTACGTCTCTTTGTAAGCTGCGTGACCCGATCAAGGCCATCCAAATTTAAAGCACCACTTGCCAATTTCAGGCCTGGGGAACTCATCTTTGAGAACAAACAAACAATACAAGCAAATAAGCTGCCGGATAAATAAAGTGAGGAAAACAAATCACGCAAGAGCGACGGCCGAGTGAAAAGTATCAAAGGTGTTCAAGGATGACTCAAAAAGCAGCTCATTTGAATGTTTTGTTTTTTCCAGCCTCAGCCAGAAGCGAGCCCACAGACGCCTCATGTTTTGCTAAAACAATGGATACACACACACGCATGAAGAATTAAAGATGCACAAGACAATCCCACTTAAGGACAGTGCTTCGCTGCTGCCAATCTGCAAATTGTGTTATTTTGTTGCTGGTACTGCTGTGCGTTTTGCTCTTGTTTTCTCTAACATTTCCCTGCTAAAGCCTGTAATTTTCTAGAGCCTTAGTTTGACATAGGCTGCATTCAGCCACGTCTATCATGTTCTGTCATCCTTCACTCTTAGGCTACTCATTTCACCAGACCATTCCCCGTGGGGTCCCCTGGTATACAGCAACAAAAGCAGCTAATGGAGAAGGAATGTACCGACACACAGGCACAGCTGGAGAGAAAGAGAGAGGGTGAGGGCACACGGGCATAAAACAGAGAGAGAGAGAGAGAGAGACATGCAGAAAAGGAGGCTATAGAAAGCGGAAGGGAGGCACAACGGTGTAAGGTGGAGCGTAAGAGAGTAAAAGCTCTTAGTCTTGTAACACCCTGGTTCTGTGTGTTCATCCACAACTTCTGCTCCAAGTTGTAGAATACAACTGAGTGGAAGTCCGGGTGCACTAGTTGAACCATATGTATAGGCTACATCTATGAGTAAAAAACAAATTTACCAGACGTAAGTGCACATATATAAGTGGGAGGGAGGAAAATAAGATTCTTGCCTGACAACAACTCGCCATGGATACGTTATGGATTCCACAACGACGTTGTGTATGCATAAAATTAAATTGTATAACTATGTTTACTCAGAATGATGTATTCTCTGCAACTTTACTTTCCTTAGTCTTTGATTTTGTTTCCATCCCTTTCCTGCCCTTCACCTTGTCTCCCTCTTCTCCTTTATCCTCTCACGCTCTCCTCCATTTCTAGAGGCATTTTTTTCATCTCCACTTAGCTTTTAGTGCTCTTCTGTGCCCCACTCAAGGGGAATCCACCTCTTTCCAGACACAGCCTTATTTTAGCAACACAAGCTGGTCCTTAGAGAGAACTGTCAGAGCTCATACACTGCAGTCTGCTCCTCCGTGTGTGTGTGTGTGTGTGTGTGTGTGTGTGTGTGTGTGTGTGTGTGCGCGCACCTGTAAGCGTAAGCACATTTTACAACGTTTCAAGACTGACAGGGCATGCAATGTCATCAAGAAATGATGTTTGGAATTCCAAGTATCTTTTTCTCTCTTTCTTTCTTTGTTGTTTTGGAGTGGTCACAGCTACAGGTGAATTATTAACGAGATAGGGAATTGTCATTAAAGAGTTAAAGAAGACCAAGAAAAGTCTCTGAAGGAAGGCAAGCGGGAAATACCAGTCGTTGTCAGCTTCCTCTGAAATTCAGAGGCCATCAAGAATTTGTATCTTTTGTAGATTTCAACCTCTTCTGTCTGTGCTTGTCTGTAGAGAAAGATTTTTATTCCCATTTAAGAATTCTTCCTTTTTCTCATTTTTCCTTCCCCGGGCAAAGAATAAATCAGCCAGCTCCTCCCTCGCTCGGCTTTGACTCCTCAGATCAGCAGGTAAAGTAGCATTCGGCTAGCGGTGAAATGGTGCAGGGAAGACAGCAGGGAAGACAGCAGGGAAGACAGAGCAGGGAAGACAGAGCAGGGAAGACAGAGCAGGGAAGACAGAGCAGGGAAGACAGAGCAGGGA
>NC_048416.1:916735-936783 GCF_013103735.1 Etheostoma cragini
TGTGTGTGTGTGTGTGTGTGTGTGTGTGTTATATGGATTGCTAAAATGGTATGATCGGCAGCAGGGGGTGGGGGGTGGTTAGGTGATTCAACCAACCTGCTACTAGGTAAACACCATCTGTTCACACAAAGTCTCCCCCCATCCGCCGACACCACAACTAGAATAGAGTGATCCAATCGCACCTCTCCTCACACACCTCTACCATGCCAGGTTCACACCAAGGTGTGCATGTGTGTGATGATAATAAACAATGACAGAATTGCTAGCTCATAATTCACGTTTTCAGGTGTTGCTCTTTTATATTTTACAGGATGAAACACATATAAACACATATTTTTCTCCTGATTTTCCCTCAACCTCTTATCCGTCCTTATCCTGCCTTTTCTCTCTCTTTATCTGTGCAGTCAGTCAGTCTTCTTTCTCCCTCTCTCTTCCTCTCACTCTGCAGTAGAATCGAGTCAAATCAATCAATTCAGGTTTCTTGGGCAGACCAGTGGTGTGGCAAAAAATTGACCTTTCAATTCTGTGTGTGTGTGTGTGTGTGTGTGTGTGTTGTACACCAAGCAGAAGGAAGTTAGAGCTAAGTCGCTATCTGCCTCTGAGCTGATGGTGCCATGCAGTGTGCCGCTGCCCGCAGCTAGCCACTAAGGATCGTGCACACACACAGAGCACACACAAACACACACACACGCTTTAGCAGATATGACAAGTACACGGACTGTGGACCCAGCATTAGCGAGGCTCTGTGTCTTTTTATAGCTGTTATGCTAAGCAGCATGCCGTTGCAGGCTTTCCATTTTTGCCCGACTGGGTATTGAGTGTATTGAATGACTGAGTTAGCCTGGGTTAAGTGGCTGTGCTTAAGGGCACAACAGTAACTGCTGAGATCACTGGCTGCTCCCGTACAGCTTTTGAACGAGCCCTGCGAAACAAGATAAAGGGCTCATGAAAACACAAGTGCACACCCGGCTAAAGAGTGGCACGTGGGGGGAAGCGATGTTTGATTTTCTGCCATCCCTTTGTTTTTGCGAGATTGTCAATTTCTCTTATTTCCTCTCCTTTCTCTTCCACACTGATTTATAGATTTCAAACCCCTCACACATACACACACACACACACACACACACACACACACACACACACACACACACGATCTCTCATAGAGTGCCAGATGTGGTCTGACACTCCCCATCTATCCAGAAGGTGGGGGTTTAATAGAGATTTATAATGATTATCAAGAGATTATGGAAAAATACATCTTCGCTGCTTAAACATCCGCTGCTAGAGGATGTGGCTGGACGGAGTGAGAGGAGATGTAAAGAGTTCGGATCCGAAGCATCGGTGATTGTTTAGTGTATGTGTGCTGCAGGCTAGGTCCCATACACAAAACCCACCATCTGCGGGGCCAAAGCAGCCTGTTACCTGAGGGCACTGTTTTGAAGAGAAATCCAGTACATGTTAATGTACTGCTGCTTTTATGTGTGTTTGTGTGTGTGTGTGTGTGTGTCTGTGTTTTGATGCTTTACTAAAACTCCCCACTACTTTCTTGCTCCGTGTACCCTTCATAATATCATGCTAATGCATGGATTCCTCCACTCCCGGACCCCGCGCGCTCTCCAGAGATTTTTCCGTGGAGAATTTGCTTGGCCGACTCGAGGCTTCCACTCTTCCACCGTTGTCTGTCTGTCCTCATCCCGCTCTTCAGCACTAAAACAGCTCATAATTATTGTCTTAGCATCCTTCATGTATAATTTATCAGCCATTTAAAAGCCGAGGTTCATGCAATTAAATCTAGAGGGAGCTTCTGTCTTTTCGAATCGCCCTTCCTCTCTCTCTCCTTCATAATTTCAACCCCACGCTCCCTCTCTCTCTCACATGCACAAGAGCTTTCAGTCACATGGCTTTACTCTGTGTTATTCTTTAACACTGCACCGTTGTGCATCCCGCTTCTTCCTGTCTCTTTCACTCAGTTTTTGAGCCTGTTCTGCTTTTCCTGCTCCCTCTCCTTTATATCTAAATATGTGTTGGAAATTGGATGAATCATGCAGAGGTGTTCTTGTTCTCTCTTTCTGTATCCATTTTCTTTTCATCCTTCATTCTTTTGCTCCCTTATTTCCTCCCTCCCAGTGAGAAAGAGAGGAGAGGAGAGGCGCGGAGTAATTGGATTCCCCCTAATAGCGAGGGTAATGTTGACAGTACATAAATCCTGCCACTGAAATAGCGCCTCGTTTATCTTCTGATTTTGCCTCATTGTTTTTCGGCGCCTGTTTCCCACCCTCATCTTCCTCCTCCTCCAACTCCTGTAGGCGCTTTCCCTCTGTCCTTCCTTCCTCACCCCTCCCTCCCTCATCTCCCCCAGGGTCTCATCAGGTAGCCTTGATTGTCTAGATGGGCCCCGTATGGGACAGTGTGCCTCCGCATAAATTGATCATCACCGGTTGGTTGCAGCCAAGCAGATATTGGTCGGAACAAGGCGGGGGGGGGAACATAAAGTCAAAATGCAGATCAAAGGGAACATGCCCGTTGCATCGGATATGTGGTGCAACATAAGGCTTACAGGAAACAATGAAGGATGCACTTAACTCCGCTCTGTGCAAATACAATCTGTTCCTTCTCTCACCCAACATGCTACCCCTCTGTGCCTTTGTCTGGTTCTGAGGGTGGTCATACTTCATGAGGACCTTAAATCACATTCAGTGTCAAATCTGCATGTTCCTGTAATCTGTGAAACAACCACTCACAAAATGGAACGTACAAATCAGCTCAGAACATTCATGCACATTGTAGGGTGCACTCCTGTTTAGTATGCAATGCTGCCAGGGACCCTGGATCCTACATTTACCATAATGCAACTTTTTACTGCATCTCTTCGCCCCCTTCCTACTTCAAGCGCCACATTCCTAGTTTGTAACCCACGCTCTTTGTTATAAATTTGTAGTCTGAGATAACCTGAAGACATAACCATGACATAATAACTGTCATTTGTCATCTCTCAAAAGCTCTTGCAGAGGCACGGACACAGCTGTTTCTACAGACTGGATAGTACTAACCATTGGTGCAGTTAATCTGGTCAAGTAGAAGTGCTGTATAAGTTTGAGGTATTTGTACTCAACTTGAGTATTTACATTTTATGCCAAATAATACTTCTATTCCGCTTCATTTCAGAAGGAAGTATTGTACTTTTTACTCCACTATATTTTTTAAATAGCTGTATTTATTCGTTTTTTTCAGTAACACAATAACACAAATGTGGCTAAGCTTATGAAACACAACGTATTGTTGAAGATGAATCGGTTCCCAGCATGTTTTGCTTGTGCCCATTACAGTATAAAAAGTTAAATTCCCTTTGTGATGTCTCAGAGTTTTATATAAGTTGTTTACAGTTCAAAACAAAAAATGAGTCCTTCTTTGGTGTGTGTAGTGTACTTTTCTTTACGCTGTCATCTTGGAAAATGTTTTGCAAATTTATTTGGCTTTTTAAATAAAAACAATTTAAACACAATAAAAGTTATTCTCCAAACTTCAGTAAAGTTTGTGTCACTCTTCCTCACATCTCTAAATATTGAACAGCCTCATTAATAATTGACAGAGAGGCTGGCAGTTGATCAGCTATGAATGGCCCTTTATAGCAGCATTAGGAACCAGAGACATGCACACACACACACACACCCTTAAACATCCTCCCTTTGATGCTCTTTCATGATCCATCTCATTGACGCAGGAGTCCGGGTCAGGTCAGCTAATCAATCACCTGCATGACATTTGAAGTGTTTGGTCTGTCTATAGGCTTCCTGTGTGCTAACTCCTCTGATCTCATAGAAACACTGACAAGGGGGGCCATGACAGAGGGAGCTTGTTACAGAGGAGCAAATACTATAGGTTGAATAGTTAGTGTGCAGCGTGGCCTGTTCGCTCTCATCGTCATTGCTAAGAGCCAAGCATCAACGTCAAGGTCCAGGCATGCTGTTTCATCCTCCCTGCCTTGCTCACGGGGTCCACTCACAGCCGTCATATGTGATAGCTTGGAGGGACCGAGATGAAGAGGAGGATATAAGCTGTGTTTGTGTTATAATGTTATGTTTTTTTTCTCAGACAGACCTTTTTAAATCCAAGTGTGTATGCAGGCCAGAAATGTTGTATTATCTGTTGTTTCCCAGGTGGTTTCTGCAGCCGCTCTTAACACACCACGCAGTCCTTTAATTGGATTGTCAATCTGGGGAAGCCCACATCCTCTTCTGTTTAACACTCTCACATCATAGCACGACGCAGCCCTTGGGCTCCGTTACCTTAACCACACATCATAATCATGTAATAACCAGATTTTATCTGTCGCCGAGCCATGTCAGTAGTTAGAGGCTAAAGACGCGGTGGCAACTAATACACAGGAATGGGAGAAGAAGTGCTGTTGTTGTCCTTATGGTACCACAGGCGCCTCTTCTACCCCCCCACTCCCAACCACTCCACCCGCACGCTGAGCTCTGACATCTTTCTACAGCCAATCAATAGGTCACATTTCTTATTACACTCTGCCAGTCACCTACACCAGTTCCTGCTACGATACACACAACACAAACAGACACACACACACACACACACTGGCTATTTACTCAGCCTCTTCTTTTTGTGCAGTTTTTGTCACCACTCTCCCAAGCCTGCTTCCCTTCCCCCCTCCATCCTTTGGTGCTTCAATCTCCTTACCCTGACGCCACATCGCAAGCAAAATCTCAGCCACATTTTGTATCCGTCCCTTGTTTCATTCAACCTTCTCATATCCTCTCATCCACTTTGCCCTCCTTCATTCTGCTCCTCTTTCACACCATCACCACCACCACCTCCTCCTCCTCCTCCTCCTCTTCTTCCTGCTCCTTTCCTCTCATTTTCCACTTTGCTGCTCTTCTCCTCATCACTCAGCCAGCCTGCGGTCTGACAGAGATGCAGGGTTCTGATGGAGGCTGCCAGACTGTTAGCACATATCTATTCACCAACATACACACATGCATACACTTAACATGCAGCAAAGAGCAGGCAAGGCACGAAAATGGCAACAGCACAACCCCATTACTGAGTCTAGTTTAAATGTCCTTGCATTTATTTTGTCTAAATATGTCTTGCAGGCCCAACGTCAAAAAGGGAAAATTGTTTGTTGATTCACAGAGCGATTCTTTTGACATTTTAATTGGTAAGGTGTGTGTGGAGATAAAGCCACTGTTAGTATTTAAAGCTCCAGTGTATGTGATATTGTAGTGTGTGGTTTGTCTAGCCAATGTCACAGTGGAAGACTCTGTTTCCTCAAGGCCACTGATATAACTGTTAAGGCCAGTCGCCCCTGTATACAACTAAGGCTCTAATGATGCTCTCCATAAACACTACCACTCTGGGTTTTCAAAGTTTACATTGTTTGCATTGAATCAAAAATCTCATCTCTCATGTGCTCGACTGTGACCATTTTTGGTGCTTGGTGCTAAAGTGTTTTACAAGACAGCGTTTAGGTCGTATTTGTCAAGCCGGCATTTAGCTCCTCGAAGGTGTCTGAACAGGACTTCTAGGTACTCGACGAGGCAGCTTTGATAGCAGGTTTTGCCTTCACACAGGGGTATCAAAGGAGACAGAATTTACTTTACTGAAATGGGTTTGATGCAGTCACTCCTCTTGTAGCGCAGAGTAAACAGACGCAGCAGGCCTTTGGTTTGGCATACTGATGTCCTTTGGGAGTTGGTCTATGAGCAAATATGAAAATATGCACAGTTTGATTCCTTGGAAAGATGTTCTCCATCAAGCCACTCTGTCCCCCAGCGATATATTACTTCCGGAGCTCTGTTTTCATCCACTGTTCCCTTGTTGTCCTGAATTCTCCGTCTCCAGGGTTTTGAAAGGAGCGGGAGGGTGATCAGTGTTTTGGACCTTTGGCATGCGTGTGTGGGGGTCTGTGTGACTGCCTTTATGAATATGTGCATGCTGGAAGTGATTGAAAGGCAAAGGATGGGCAGTAGTTACAATGACATCTGGTAGAATCAACAGCGGGGAAAAGGGTGCAAAGCCAAATTTGGTCCCACAGGCTTCCATGTGCAGCTGGAACTACAGTAGATTTCTGTCTGGGAGTGTTAGAATTTGGAGATTTTGATAAAATGGGATCTAGGACAAGAAGAACAGAAAGTGCTGGCCCTATAAGAGTCAAGCTGTCCCCTTCTCTATTGTTGGTTAAACAAAAATCCCTCACAAAGAGAGGGCTCGGCTTTAGCCTCTTCTCTCCAGCTACCACTTCCTATTAGGGATGTAACAGTTAATCCAATATCACAAGTGCCATCAAGCCCCTTCTGCTGCTTTCACTCACACTCTTCCATACATGCTTGCACGCTTTTTGCTCCATCTTCCAATTTTTTGGGGAGACTGAACTGCACTAGTAAAACCTTCTGCTGCTCCCTTTGTTTTTACACATGCTGTCTTATGCTTGAGTTTCTGAGTCAAACTGGCAGGAAATGGAACTTGTCATTGCACGCCACAAAGCAGATAGCATGTGTCAAACAGAGACATGAAAAAATCACCCACATTCTCTGTTCAATTGCTCCAGACAAATACATTTAAAAAGTCCACATTCTAAGCCCAAAGAAACTTTTGGAAAAGCATTTGTTAAATGGATCATCAGTAAATGAGGCGCTGCCTGTTAAATGAAGAATCGAATAATGTGCAGTTAACGATAAACAGAACCTCATCATCAGCCTGGTTTAATGATAGTCTAATTGAATTTTTTCATGGCAAAGAATTAGAACGATCATTTTGACAGTGTGAGCCACAGGCTATGATACAGCTCTGTCGTCGATAAAAATAGCAAGCCATTTGGATATGTCATTTCCTGGGTGTTTTTTCCAAGCCTTAACATTTAGTATTTGTTGTTTTAAGATCCACTGTAAGCCACACACAGCACATAGCATTTCAGTTTTTCGCTCCAGTGAAGAAGTGATTACATTGTTATTCTTTATAAAAATTTTAACCCAGTGACAGATTAAATTTGCACTTCAGAGAATGTCTACAAAGCTCTTTGATGAAGTGCATTTCCCCGTTTTCTTAGCATTATCGTAGCCATACTGTGCTCCACTGCCTGCCACTAAGACTGCCTCCAGATGTGACCCAACCGAGGCTGCCTCCGTCTCGGGGCAAGACGCGCCAGATGGGGGTTGTGGAGCAGTTAGATAGATGGAAGCCGGGGGCCTCTAGGCAAAGAGGAGCCCTGTGACATTGAGGGGCACAAGTGGCCGCAGAGCTGACAAGATGAGAAGTGATATGCCCTCACCAATTCTGTCAGTCACACCGCCTCATTAGAGACAGAGAAAAAGTGAGAGAGAGTATTCAGAGGGAGATGGCGGGGGAGGGATTCTACACTAGCAGTTCTGATGATAGAGATAAACCATTTCTTTTAGTAGAATTACAATCATAGGAATGCTCAACAGCTGTCATGGAACCAAGTTCAAAGATTGTGAAATTAGCACACCGTGTGTTTGGCACACTGGCAAAACCGTGAAGTGATGCTGCAGAGGCAACTTGCATGGATTTGATACAAAGGCTGAAAAGAGAAGAGTTGGTGGTTGGTGGGGAGGAATCGGCTGTGGATAACTTGAAGCCATGAAATATTAACCCCTGGCTACAGAGCCGCGCTTATCGGTCTGTGAAGTCCCACTGTGGACAATGCTAATGCATTCACATGGGAGATGATAGGGCCTTGTTGTTGCCAGATGGGAAGTATGCATTAAGAAGCTCTCTCATGTATTCATACACCCATAATAGCATCTATAAGACGAAAATCCCAACAGTCGTTTCAGTAACGCAGACGGAACAATACTGCAGAATTCTGAATCAGGTGCATGTACATACACACACACCCTCTCTCTTTCATTCTCTCTCTCTCTCTCTCACTCACACACACACACACACACACACAACATCCTTTGCCTCTGAAGCTAAATAGTTGATTGATGGTCTAAGCTGTGAAGAAATGCTCTCCTTTATGTCTCTAAAGGTTTGTAATTGCTGCAGTGAAAGGATGCTCACTCGCCTGGAATATTGATCCTAATGGGATTACTACCCTCCACCAGAGAGAGGGTGTTGGAGAGAAAGAAATGGAGAGAGGATGAAAGAGAGATGACGAGGGGTCCGGACAGAGAGAGGTGAGCAGATAGACGGGGAGAAATTTAGTTCGTCCTTGCCGTATTTCATTGATTTGTTTTGAACTATAACTTCCATACGGGAACGATAAAGCATCGTTTTGCAAACCAGAGATGAGAACATCCTGGGAACATGAAGGCGGGGAAAGAGTTGGACCGATTTTTGAGGGAGAGATTGTGGAGGGGCGATGCAGCCCTCCTCCGTCTTGGTCCTTTGGGACGGTTGTTGTTGTCGTCGTCGTCGACGTTGCCGCAGTGGTGTGGCCGCTGCTCATGTCCCGGCAGCTGCAAACAAAAGCAGGTTCCAGCAGTATGCGGAAGAGATAAGGTGAATGATTGTTTTCAAAGAGAGGAGTGAGACTTATATAACTGTTGAGCTGGAGGTGTTATGCTAACAGAAGCTCAAATAGAGAACAACCATATGCTCCCATTGACCATATTGTAATTCTGAGGAAAGTACAGCTCACTGCCTCTACTGATTATTCCCATCACTGTGCTCTGATTTCACCCCGCCCTCTTCATCTCCCGGAATAATCAGCGTGGAGGGCCATCAGCCTGTGTCATTCTGTCCGGCCATCCGCCTGCCTGTTTGACTGCAGTAACCCCAGATGGGTGGCATGGCCGTCAGTGTGTGGCCCGACTGTCCTCTGATGCTAATTGAAACGTTATGATGAGGCATCCACGGAATCTGTGCGTGTGTGTGTGTGTCCGTGTGTGTAAGTGTCAATCTGTTTCAGCTGGACCACTATGTCGGTCATCTGCCTGTGTTGTGACTAACTCCAGGCTCCTTCCACGCTGCTGAGTTTGTGCACTTAGTGCCGCTCACACAAAAGTCACCTTTATGAATAATTATCAGAAAGCCATTATGTCCGTTCTGTGCCTCTTGATGTTCCTCAGCGGGAGTGTGTCTTTCCATAGAGGAATGCATGTATGTGTGACTCATTGTTTGGCTGGCTTTGAAAGTTTTTCTTCCTCAGTGGGGGGGTCTCAGGGAGAAATGACTTTGCTTGGAGTTCGAAGGGAAGAAGAGGATTATCCAAATGAAGACGTGGTGGGTGGGAGGTAGTAGGGATGAGGAACGGCAACAAGCTCACCAACAAACAGTAGCCAAGACAATAATAATCAACTGCTAGCTGACTAAGAGAACAGAGAATATTGCCTAACCCGCCTGGTGGAAACGGTCTAACTACACACACTCACACAAATGTCTCTGTACCTGCCTGTGGGATGATTGTCAAAATGAGTTTCCAATACCTTCAAAGGCTTGTAATGCAGCCAGCAATTTCGTTTTGACAGACGCACTTCTAAAGGTGCAGGATTATGTGTGTGTGTGTGTGTGTGTGTGTGTGTGTGTGTGTGTGTGTGTGTGTGTGTGTGTGTGTGTGTGTGTGCGTGTGCGTGTGCGTGTGCGTGTGCGTGTCTGTGTGTGTGTGTGTGTGTGTGTGTGTCTGTGTGTCTGTGTGTCTGTGTGTCTGTGTGTCTGTGTGTCTGTGCGTGCCTGCCTGCCTGCGTGCTTGTGTGCATGTTTGTGGACACCGTAGTGATCAGACTCCTACGGTGCCGTCTCAGCCTTTAAGAACTGCAGGAGACTTGTAGAGGACAGAAAACAGCATGAAAGGAGAGCGAAGAAAGGAGGAAGGACAGGAAGGTCAGTGTCGGGTTCTCTTTCCAACCGTGTGTTTGCCTTACTTTGTGAAACTACACTTTTTGACAAGGAGGTCTTTGCAAGATGATTATCAGAGCGCCAACGTAAATCCTGCTGATGTGAAACTGCTTTCAATACCATAAGCGAACCGAATATGAATTACTGCAGGTGAGGGACCAAGTTTTAAATAGACTCATACCGTTGTTTACACAAATCACAACAATCAAACTCAGCTTTCAGATGAGCGATTTATTAAATGTGTATCGACTGGCGCTCCATTTCAGAAAACATTTAAATCACTGCTGACATGGGCAGATGTCCTCTTATTCCACACAAATATTTGCAGATGTTGATGATGTATTCTAAGATGCATACAAAAAAAAACAGATTCATTGTGGTTGAACGGCTGTACCAGCGTTGAGTGCAGAGGGTTTCATATATATGTAAAGACAAAAACACACATGTCATCAGAGGCATCACCACTAGTGTTCCTGCAGGTGGTCGATCCTCATGGCTAACCGTATGTCAGACTGGTGGCCCGGTGATGATTGTTCATGACAAGGGCAGGCCACAAGGAGCCCCGGGGCTTCTGAGAGCCATATAGTCCCATTTCTGGCATGACATCACTGGCTGTGACCTCGGAGGCGGGGCAACGCTAAGGGCGCAAAGTGTCTCATTTGATTGAGCAGAGCAAGAGTCTAGAGAGACGGAGATTATGATTTACTAGTGGAGTATTTACTGTATTTGTGCTGTTGTGGAAGTCAACAGACTGTGTATAACAAACACACAGGGCAAGCATCTTTATCTGAACACATAGCAACTCTGTCCTGAGACTAAAGCAGCCTTCTTCGCTGGGTTCATGAATCCAAATCCTGCACCGTATACGCAGATCTAACTGTATGCTCATACTTAAAGCTGCACCACAAAATATTTTCATATGAACAATGGGTCAAATGACTATGCTTAACATCAAAGCTCATAGTGATTAACCCACAGAAAATTCTGACTCTGTTTTTCCCCTCAGGTACCCGGCTTGATTTTTTTACCCTTAATGTTTTTACAGTCTTCCTGCTCTCGTCAACCATGTTTCTAGCTGCAAAAGCTCTAAAAAACAGTTTTAGCATTACTATTCATGCAGATCATCAAATCAGCTAAAGTTACCTGTAGAAGAGTGGACATTTGATTAACATTTGTCAGGTTGCTGGAAATAAATGCTAATGTTGCGCCATGTCTGCTGGACATGTGGCCATCCTGTATCAGAAGCATGTGTGATATCCTTCTTTTCATTGAGTTCTGCTTCCAAGTAGCCAGAAGGGTTGATTACTGCTCCTTTCAAAATGATGGTCTAGGAGTGGATTAGGTATTAGAGTTCCAATGATCATGATCAACTGATCTTCAAACATCAAAATAACCTAAGTTTCAGTTTGACTTGTTGTCATGCAAAAAGGAGAGTAAGAGAGTTGAGATCATAGAGATGTTGTCATCCCACTGGGCATAGCATCTCTTTTCCACGCTAGACCAAGGTTCACATCTCATCATATCCTTCATTCCATTCAACGTTGGTTCCTTAAAACCATTTTCTACAATCGATCCCTCTGAAAACGCTCACAGGATTCATTTTAGGAGTGGTCATTTAGGTTATTTTGCAAAGCAATGACAAACCGCCTAGTTTGATGTTAAGGTACGAGCAGTTGTTATTCAATCATGACACGAGCAGAAAGTCAAATCCTCCTCATCCATAATCCTGCAGCTGCATTATCACCCCCTCAAGGGTCGGTAGTTTTCCTCCAAAGTTTTCCCCAAAGTGACCCCTCCTGGATGGCTGTGAGCAGAGGGGAAGTCCAAAGATGTACATTATCTGTGATTGATGATATCTGGAGGATAGATTATTCCTCTCCAGATTTATGGCTTCTGAAGAAGAGCTCCATTTCTAACTTGCTGATTATGGCTGGAGGGCTCAGCAGGTTGTTCACAGGTGTGTTTATGTGTGTGAGCGTGTGCATACTTTTCGGGACACAGTACCCTGAGACTGATGTGCCTTGTGTGTAATGAAAAAGCAGCATAATGAGATGCCTAACTTTCCCTCTTTGAATGATATTTTACATTAAAAATGTAAATTAAAAGGTCCCCCCTCACCACACACCAGACCCCCCTCTCCTCATCACCATGTCCAAAACAATTTTCTGCATGGCTCCCTTGCGGTAGCAGAATTGTGTGTGTGTGCGTGCGTGTGTGCGTTCTCGTCTGGACCCTAACTGATTGTGATTGCATTTCCATCGGATTTTCTCCCAGCGAGAAGAAAAGCAGAGCCCAGATGGATAAATGGGATCAGAGGGGGAAACTCATCTCCCCCTTCCCAGACATAGTCCCTTCCTGAGTGGGTGGTCACACAGACACACACTTTGAATTGTGTCCTCTATTACTTGGGGTATTAGCATCACTAATGAGGTGTGAGAGAGGGACAGAGATGGAGCAAGTGCAAGATGAAAAGGAGGTGGATAAGAGAATCAGAGCGAGGGAGGAAGAGGAGAAACCATCAATCTCATTGGGGGGTAATCGGTTAGAAAGGTAAAGCCAGAGAGGAATTTATTGGAAGAGAAAGGAGTGAAATTGGTAAAAGAGGAAGAAGCGAGGGAGACAGAAAAGACTGTGGCATTTTCCCATCTAAACCCATCTGCACAGTGGTCAGGTGTTGAGTATGTGATATCACACACATGTAAGATGTTTCTTATCATATCTGGTATTCCAGGAGGATTTCACGATTGATTGAGAGGGCTTGATACATATATATATAGTGTGTGTGTATGTGTCTGTGTGTGTGTGTCTGTGCAGGATCAGCCTGCCATACAGGAGCTGTGCCCACTGGACACCTGTTCTGATAACTCAACATTGACAATCCTATGTTCCAGGTGCTTCCTACACTGTCATTACACATACATTGTGTAACACACAAGTAATGTAACATCCCACATTGTGATGTGTGTGTCTGTGCTTCACCCCAGATAGCATCTTTACTCTGAAAGCAACATTATCCCATCGTCGTGGCAAACCGTTTCACTGCTTCAATACAAAACCTAGCGAATCGCTCCTCCTCAGCCTTTATCCATCCATCTACTTTTTTATTTCATCCTTTATTCATTTGTTTTCCTCCTCTCCATCTGGCACTCCTCGTAACTTTTTTGTCCACCCTCACCTCATTTGTGTAATCACTCTCTTCTTTTTATTCTTCCCTCCTTCCTCCTCTCCTTGCCCTCTTTCTTTTGTCTATCCTAGCTGGATACAGCACAGTCATTTGCTGCTATGGTGTGTAGCTAGGAGCCCTCTCGCTGAGATAGATGCCTGCCTATGAAAGACATTTGTTTCCTTTACTGTCACTGTGCAATAATCAGCCACACTAACGTAATCAACATATTGCCTTTGCGGTAAATACAGCTGAGCAAGTGGGCCCGCGCACATTTGTATGTGTGTGTGTGTGTGTGTGTGGGGGTTTTTGTGTGGATGGGATGGGAGGGGAGGGGAGTGAGGGTATGTGCATGTGTACCTGCAGTTTTGTGAATGTGCATGTGTGTCTATGCATTTTCTTTCTTTTTGGCAGTGAATGCAAATGCACTTTCTCATGCATGTGTGTGCCATGTGACAGAGAGAGATGATTCTTGGTGAAAAAGCAGTTTGTTAGCGAATTAGAGTTAATTAGCCAACTTTCAGTTCCCAAAGCTGTAATTGGGCCCATTTCTCTCTGTTTCCTCCAGCTGGCGTCTCTTATCCACTGCGGAGAAAGGCGGGGAGAGAGAGTGAGAGAGCTGAGTCGGAGGAGGGGGAGGGAGATGGGTGGGGGCACAGGGTGCGTTACATGTCTGTAGGGGTCTGTGGAGTGCTAGCGAACCTACCCCCTGGAGGTAAGAACCACTTGCGCTGGGGATTGAGACAGTGAGAAGTATTAACTGAGAGATAATGACGAAAGGAAGGCTGATGGGAATGAAAATGCAGAAGAACGTTCAAGATGAGGGTGGGGAGGAAGTGGAGAGGGGTGAAGCACAGGGGGGTAAAGTGACAGAATTGTTGAAGGATGAGAAGGGAGGCGGTGAAATCACAAGCCATTACAAATCGAGGGAGCGAGATATACACCACGGAGCAGCGGTTTAGGGACGAGAGTTTGGGAGCAGCTGTGTTCAAGTCCAGCTACGGTCCAGAATGTCGTCCCCCCCCCCCCCCCCCCCCCCCCCCCCCCCCCCCCCCCCCCCCCCCCTCCTGCTCCTTCCAATCTTTTTCTTCCTCTCTGCACCGATCTAATAAACTTAGTGAAACGCAATGAAGATAACATTTAAAGAAAACAACACTGCTGGGTCTGGTTGAGAAATAACGCAACGTGTAAAAAAAGATGGTGATGGGTGGCAGAATAGAAGAGACACAAGGGAGTAGTGAAGCAAAGAAGTGATGAAAGAAAAGAACAGGGCCTCTCTTGGTGCTGCAGCGTGATGATCAGTAGAGTCTAATGAAGGTGCAGATGCCCAAAGGAGCCCTGCGCTCTCTTGACGACCACTGGGAATGGCAATTAATGTGTACTGTACAGAAGGAAGATGCATACACGCACAGACACACACACACACACACACACACACACACACACACACACACACACTGGCTTGCGCACACATTCAGACATATCATTTACATAAAATGTACTAAAGCCCCAGTTGCCATTGTCTGAATTCAAACAGTGGTGCGTTCAGCCATACTAAACTTAACATCAGATTAAATAATGGAAATGGCTACCAGCAGCATTGGGCCCCATTACTCCCTACCAGCACCAGACAGAATAGCACACTACTCAAGTGATTGCCTGTATTGTGCATGTAACCACCCAGAACCCTCAACAACATGGCCCTCATTCCTACTTTAGGATTCACTGCACAAAGAAACCCTTTTCCCATCTGCTGTGTTGCCCTATATTTCATATATAAGCCCTATGTGTGTATCAGGGCAACTGGCTCCCCTCACACTGGCCCTGTGCTCATTATCTTATTGATACATTTCTTCCAGTGGGTGTATTGACATCAGCAGATATGATATAGAGTTGGAGTGAGAAGACTCAGGTGGATGGGTCCCTGATTAGTTGTGTTGTGTGTTTACACCGTAGAACAACTAGTTATAGAGCAAGTCACTCGGGGGGTGCACAGTTATGTAAAGATGAAAGAACAAATTGCTGAGACAGGAAAGTGGAGAGAAATGGACAGAGTAAGAAATAAGGGTGTGTGTGTGTGTGTGCGCGTGTGTGTGCAAATATAACAAGCCAGATACGGCTGGTCCACCCTCTTCTGAAGATAAAAGCGTCTGCCTCTATACCGCTGAGACTGCGGCCTAATGGCACTCCAACTATGAGGCAGGGTTGGAGAAGGGGACGGGGGAGGGCGGTGTTACAGAAACGATGGGTGGATGACGTCACCATCGTCTCTGGCATTTACGCTGCAGGAGGTGGGAAATGGGCCCTCTTGTGCTCCACCTCAACCCCTGGTAGTCAAAGAGTGGGGCGACCAAAAACTTTTGTTTGTCCTCGTCTTTGTCTCTTGAAATTACCTCGACCTTTGCATGTGTCAACTGAAATGGTTCATTTTGACCTACTTGCTGCCCATTGAAAATGTTTTTGTCCTCATAAAAGACCACATAAACATATTTGCTTCTGCAGTGCCTTCCCCTACCATCCTTTATCTGTAACAAATGGACACAAAAGCATTAAAATTACAAGCCAAGGTTCTGGATACCAGCACTGGGCGTTTTGACCCAGAGGTCAAGCCTTCAGCTCTATAATTCCTCAGCTGTAAAATAACTGTGACTCCAGTAATTTATTTTTACCAAGGACGCGACGTTTATTACAAAGGATGGAATCGTTTCCTACTGTTATACTTACATCAAATTCACTGGAATTGTACCCCGTATGATTGCATGTGACAAATAAAATTGATTGATAAGCCATTTGTGAAACATCTTTTTTTTCATCAAAGCACTCGTAGTTTAGTGTCAGCCAGCAGAGGTGCTATCAGTTGTAGTTAAGGAGGAGGGGTCTTAGTTACCTCTAGGTTAATGATCCTCATTAATATGTGCTAATATACCCCAGGTCATGCAGTAATTAAAAATCTCATTCGACTCTCTCAGCTTAAACTGACTGACTTGGCTTCGTCCTACAAAGATTAGCATTTCTTATTTGTCTCCAAGGTCTGTGCTTCATAGCGAGGGGGTGAGACGAGTAGCTTTATGTTGAACATTTGAGAGATGGAGAGTTGCATCACGTTTGCAAGAGAGTGTTTGTGCAAATAGGTTACACAAACAAGCGCTCCGAAATACACACTCAGGCATACACCTAGATGCACAACTGCATGTGAAGTCCATCATCATGGGGACTTCCATATTCCTCTGAGTCAGCTGATGTCAGCTGATGCAAGTTGTGCTAATTGTAAGGCTGTGTGACGATTGCATGTTCTTACAGATAGATAGATAGATAGATAGATAGATAGATAGATAGATAGATAGATAGAATATAACATATGGAGATGCAGGATTTTGTGTGTATGTTCAGTCAACACATAAACTGCATCAGACTATTCTTCTGAAGTGGGCTTCAGAGTATTGTGACTAAAGCTATCCCTGTCTCTCACACACACACACACACATTTACACACACACACACACACACATCCACTCAGCTACCCATGACCAATGCAGCAGCTACTTCAAAGAGCCTAGACATGCACAGTAATCTCAAATCGCTTCTCTCCACTCTCCTCTGTGCACACTCACAAATACAGGGACACCTTCACGGGGAGGGAGACTAGGAGATCGTTGGCCAGATTTACGTTACATGCATGAAAGTGGTCTGCGAAGTTTGCACTGCACTTTTCATTTTGTTTGAGCTCACAATCTGCAAGTAATTAGCATCTGATTGACGGAGGCAGCAGCTAATACTGCAATCAGTGTTTGGGACAGCTTCCTAAACATGATGAAGAGCCCAAAAGGTACAGTTACAGATCTGTATTACAAACTTGTGCAAAAGGAACACAGCTTACAAAAAACAAGCCAGCATAATGAGGATGTCTCAACAAAAAAGAGCCCATCTTCATAGATCAAAGTGTGCCCCATCTTTGGCGTTATAACAGAGGATGTTCTCTCTTTTTCTTTGTGAGATAACATTTATTTGTCTCAAAACAAACTCACACTGCAGCTGTCCTTAACACACTGTCTGTTGTCATTGAAACTTTTAAATAATACAGGTTGATTGACTTTTCTTTCCTTTGCCACAGCCAGTTTTGTTTAAAGGGGAGAGTTATCCCTGTAACAATGGCCTTCACATATTGAAAGAAACTTTGTAAATTCCAGTAGAATCAAGTTAGTTTGTTATGTGTGCAAGCCACCTTCAAACGAGCTTCAAATGTGCACAAAAGTAGGAGCAACAAATCTGCAGCGTCACGCTGCTGCGTCTCTATGAGGAAGAACACAAACACTTCTAAGGCGCAGAATGCGTCCGAACCGGGCCGCAAACGGCTCAGCATAATTGGCCGAGTGTGGAGACTGCAGCCTTTTTACACAGAGAGAGAGAGAGAGAGAGAGAGAGAGTATAGGAAATACATTGTGGCTGTGTACTGTGTTTTTCCGCTCTCTATCCTTTTTTCTGCTGCTGCCATAAATAGAGGCTGCAGAACATCAAAGAGAGCGGTTTCTCTCAGCAACAGGCCTCAATGCAGACCTAATCCACTGTGTGTGTGTGTGTGTGTGTGTGTGTGTGTGTGTGAGTGTTTGCAAATCGTCAAACCAGACACTGCTGACTCAGTATCACATTCTTACTGTCTCACGCACGCACACACTTACTTTTATTTTTTGCTTTTATTATTTTATGTGATAACAACACAACATGTTAGAAGGTCACACACTGGCAGATCCGTGCACCACACCAATCCTGATTACTTCCTCCTCCTTTCTCCCAAGGCTCTTCCTCCCTCCTTTCTCTCTTTCAAATCGTTTTCACTCTTTGTAATTCAGATATGTTTTATTTTGTGCTTTTTACAGAACTATATTGTCATAGCAACCTTAGCAATTAGCGGTTGTTTCGGCGGTGCTCTGCTATGTTGAATAGTATCTGTGTACCGGCACCTGTGCTTGTGCCGTAGAAAGTGTTTTGTTGTTGGATGTGTATCTCTGTATTCTGTGTGGCTGCACATGTTTTTCACGCCTCTTTTCGTAAATTCAAATGCATCCGTGTTCTTGACGGCTGCCGTCATTGAGATGCTGGGTGATTGTGGGTAATGTAGTTTTGTTTTCCCACAATGTCATCAAATGAACCCTTAAAATGAAAACTTATGTCTTCTTTGCAAGTGAAAATGATTTCAAATGCTCGTGTGCAGGAGACATGCTCACGAGACCTGCAGACCCAGCTGAAGCTATCAAAGGGGTAATTTAGGGTGTCGGGAATAGTTGTAAACTTTTAATTTAAGCTCCATTGATTCACATTTAAGTGCTAATTAATGAAGATGTTTTCTACATTAAAGTTTTTTTTAAATTATTTCTTTTCTCTCTTGATACATGACTAGCAGGTGAAATGTGGAATCTAATTTGTACTGAAGGACTTCATCCTCTCTTAGCAACCCGCTGACTAATTCATCTCCACAACATGTTATCTGCAGTTCCTAATTTGTTCTCATGTCACAAAACTTTCTGGGAATGGTTCAGCGGCGTGGCACATTGGAGAGAAAGCTCTTCCCAGCATTTCGCCCTGCTGATTTTCACACTGCAACATCTAAAAGCTTTCTCTAGTCGAGATAACAAATACACGGTTATTGCTCTTCCAGATGCAATATAAATCGAAGTGGGTCTTTCCAAAGCTGCGAGCAGGCTTCTGTTTTTTTGGTTAGTGTCTTCATTAAGTGCCACGACCAAGTGCTATCTCCAGTCATCAGAGAACTTGTCCATATTTTGCTCTTAACTCTCCTCTACAGTGAGAAAATATGGAAGCGGCCTTGCTGGTAGCAAAAATCTGCTTCCGACAGTGAAACACAGGAATTTATTGTGAGAAATTGATTTTGCCTGGCCCTGAAATTTATTAAGAGATCGTCCAGCATTGTGCAGCATGCCGTCACTGTATTTTGTCATTCGAATAACAAATTTGAAAATAATTGGATGGCTTTTTTTTTTTTAAAGCTCCAACATATACTCTGTGTCCAAAAATGACTTCATTTTGTATGGTTCTTTTTACTCCATTATTATTTTCTATACCTCATTATTTTAGGTAATAATTTACATTTTGTGTTTTCTGCCCTCAAGTTAAAAATTACATTTTGTCTCCTGCCATCAAATTAAATCACACATCGGGCAGTTGATTTTGCACAGTACACACACACACACACACACACACACACACACACACACACACACATACACACACACACACATAGACGGATATTTGACCCTTGGCAGCTGTACTCTGTCCAGCCGTGGGAGGGGGGGTGTCTGTCTTTCTGCCCGTGTGGTTAAGGGTCTGGTTGAGTGTGTTTTCATGTGCACGTGCTTGTATACCGTGTGAGCGAGCATGTGCCTCCCTGCGTGTGTATGAATTTATGTGGGAGGAGGAGGCTATTTATTTAGATTGTTTTCAATGAGGGTCCTACGTGTAGAATCCATAACAATACCATCAATCCACAGCAGCAGGAACAACGTGGATGTAATTTATATGGTAATGCAGCCTCCATGGTCGCCCCAAGTTACGCAGTGGACATCTCTGACAATGGACAGCACGAGTGTGCTGCAGCATCGGGGACACACGCACAAACACACACAGACACACACACACACACACAGAAACACACACACGCTTCCCAACAACAGGGAGACATATTTCAATTAGCAGATGCAGATAGGTGCTGGGCTGTGTTTGGGCGTTTGGCTCAAAAGGTTGAGCGTATCGCTCTGAACTCATCTCCGCTCTCCTCAAAATAAGAGACAGCCACTTGAGCGAGGAGAGAAGAACGACCTTCTGAACCAGTTGGTCCAGATCATACTCAAGAGCTCATCGGTTAGAAATCTTGCAGCAGTTTTATTTCAGTTCAGGCCCTGTAGAGAACTATCACACTGTAAGTGACTTGTTATCTTCAATGTCAAACAAACGCAGTGAATGCTCTAGATGACGTTCTGATAAAACCATTTATTAATTCATAATTCCCATGCCTTTCTGTACAAGGTTTGTGTTGATAGTGTGTGGATATAAT
>NC_048416.1:936883-948137 GCF_013103735.1 Etheostoma cragini
TATATTGCATTATCATTCCTATGCACTCCACGTCATTTGAGGGTCAAAAGATATTATAGAGTGGTGGTTATTCATTGGAACCGTTAATAAATTGCCATCTTCATTTAATGTGTGGTTGAAAAGATGAATCAAGGAGAAGGTGTTTTCAGTGTCCTGCCTTCATCTTTTGATCTCTCTGTTCTCTCAACATGCATTTCTTTTTCCTTTTCGAGGAATTCGGTTTCAGAGTATTTTGTGTGTGTGCACATTCGGTTTGATAAGTCAGTCATCTGAAGCACATTGTCATAGGGCTTGATTGAAAAAAAGTTGTGGGGAAATGTATCAAAAAAAATCCCTAGTAGAAATTTTAGCAAAACAATATTGGGTTATGAAAATAAAAATATAGTTGGATGTGCAACAGTTTTTCACTACCCGGCTGTGGGGGAAATTGCGGATGTTGCAGGTATGGGCGTGGGAACCCTTAGATGAGGGTGTTAAAAGCGCCAGCCGTGTTTTTTTTATTAAATCTGTAGTCGTGGAAATGACTGTAAGATAATGTAGTTTCTTGGAGAATGCGTGAGGGAACTTTGACTACCGTTGTTCGATTCATTTCATTTATTCATTTGATAACGTAAAAGAAATTTATTTAACAGAAATTGCAATTGCATGCAAGCATAAATCGATTCTAAACTTTAAATAAACAATACGTGGTTATAATAAAGATGGCTCTGTATTAGACATTAAATCACTTTGTGTACTTTTAGCTTTTTAACCAATTAAAGAAGTGATCTGAGGCCAAACACTTCAAATGACAAAATGTCCCCTTCATTTTTCTAATGCTAGTATAGCCAGATAAAGCATCAAACCACCTGTTAAATGGCACCAGAAAACAGAAAACGGCATCTGCTCTGTTAAAGATTTACTGGGGGGAAGATCGCCAGACCCCCCGTTAAGATGGTCCCACCAACATTTCCAATACTTCCTACGCCCATGGACGCAGGCGTAATGAAAAGGAGAGGAACGGAGAGGACAGCTTCAGGCCAGAGAAGAACCCAGACACTGAGTTACACATCAGAGAAAGAGCCGGTGATACGATCGTCTCTTTAGGCTGCGAGAGCCCAACTTTACTAATTAAAACACGTCTGTTGAATCATCCTCATATCTCTCCCTTCCCTCTTTATTCATTTTATCACTCATTTTCTGCAGTAGCTTTGATTAAGAAAGGCAAAGCAGAACACATTCAAGGTACCAAGCGGATGATCAGATCAGACCGTTCCTAGATAGGCTGCGACATCCATTTGTTGCTCACACACACACAGACCCAACAGGTGTTCAACAGTCAAGCTAAATGTGAAATATTAGAAAGGAATGAATAAGAGGAAAGAGGAGGCGATGATTTGATAAAAAAAGGAAGGGAAGGGGGGGCAGGAAGAGAGATGAGATGGAGGAGACACACTGTACTGTATAGATAAATAGAGAAAAGGGCCTATTGTGTCAGCAGCTGTCATCACTAAATAGCCCTCAGATCACTGTCAGACATTATCACACATACACACACACTCATATCCTAACACACACACACACAAACACACACTAACTGACTGACAGCTCCCCCTCAGTCCAACATCTGTGCTGACAGCAGCCATGGTAATGAGTCTCTGCATGTGCCAGCATGGGTGTGTCGTTCCTTTTTCCGCCCTCTTCCCCGCGCACCGCTCATTCAATCATTTCACGTCTCCCTTATCTTGTTGCCCCTCCCCCCCCCTTTCTTCGATATTTTCCGTCATCTTAATAGAAGAATGTGCTGATTGACTTCACAGCCACACGAGTCGCGGATAAATGAGAACATCAACTGTAAAGTTGGGTGGTAAATCGGTGTGCTATTGTTGTTTTGTTGCCATCCAGGTGCGTTGTATTTCACGTAGAGGTGTGTAGGAAGAGAGGGATGGAAGAAGGGAGAGATGAAGAGATGATGAATGGCTCTCGTTAGAGGGGTAATTTGTCTCTCCTTGTCTGACTGGGCTCCAGCTGTCGCTCCATCCCTCGCTCCACTCTCCTCGGCCTACCACTCCTCACCTCAGCCAGATGGGTGGACGGATGGACGGAGCGAGGTGGGAGGGAGGGAGGGACAGAGGGACAGAAATAGAGACAAGGACGAGGAGGGAAAAGAAGAGCATCATTGAACAGTCAACACGAAGAATCCCGTCTGATGTATAATGCCATTGCACAGTAAAGAACGGCTACGTGGGCAAACAATAGATTACACAAAGCTCAGACTGAGATGATTCAGCAGAGACGTAGAGCGCAGAAACAGACAAACAAAGCTCACACGTTTGACTCATACAAGCACGACAAATCTGGTGCTCACACAACTAACTAATGATGATTGTGGTTCCTTCCACATTGTAATGAAATCATCAAGGGAGTCCGCTAATGCCTTTAATACGGTGCCACCGTCTTCAGATGCCTTGTTTCCCCCCCATGATACACTTATTCTTCACACTAATCAACACTTACGAAGGAACCGTAGATCTGGATCGAGAGATGTGTGCAGATGGTCAGGGAGGCGGCGAAAAGGATGGCAACGGACAAAATCGTCACGAGAAAAAGAAACGGCGTGAGCTCATCGCTAAGTCTTTGTTCTAATAACACAAAGCAATTTCCACTGACCTTTCTAGAAATGTAGCGGGCAGAAATGACTGAGTTAAGGATGTCCCACATCATAATTGCTAAGGAGATTAAAGTTCCCTTAATTGCTTTTGGCCAACTAGTGCAATTTTTCCTTTTTGTAATTAAAGTGATTTAAAATATTAATAACCACCCTGGCACACACGTAACCTCGTTGTGTACTATAAAAATATGCAACAGCAATCAAACAATCTCAAAGGTGTGCGGCTACGCACACACACATGCAACATTTTTCCCTTGCTTGTTGTCAACAGTAGTCTCATTATAGGTCTCGGGAAATATGCAAATAGCTAGATCCCTTCTCCCCGTCAATAGAAGTGAGTGATCGATTCATTTAGATCAATCGCTTTTTTTTTCTCTTTACCTCCTCATTATTTTGGTTCCTGTCCTCCATCTTCCACTGCTCAGGCCCCTCTTATTGCCTCCTCCCCTTCTAATTACCCTCCTCTATTGCTTTCTCCCCCGTTTTATTATTGCCAATAAGTTTTGTCAGCTCATAGCTTCTGGTCTGTCCTGTTTTCTCCGTCCTTTGTGCCCCTCCATTCATTTCTCTTTTCACTCTCTATTCCCCTGGTTACCCCCCTTGACCTCGTTGTCTTCCCCCCACCCCCCATCTATCCGTTTCTCCATGTCCCTCCCCGCCTCTCTCCTTTTCCCTCCCGTCGGCCACAGTGTTTGCTTTGCCATTGTCTATTTTTCTGTGTTTGCTCTGATGAGATTGACTGGACACACAAACCCACACACACACACACACACACACACACACACACACACACACACACACATACCTAAAGACAAGACAAGGCTGGCATCTCTCTGGGGTGTAGTTAACGTGAGGCTGTGGATCGATCCTAGCTCTGGTTTCCACGACACAAAGCTCTAAGCTGGAGCAGTTTGGACGGCAGGACAGAGACATCACTCGGCCTCCATTTCTATCGAATGTATCTCGATAAAGCCGCAGTGGAACCTGGATCCAAACGAGGATTTTCCATGATTAATGCGCTTCATTTTTAGGCAGCATAGATGGGAAAGCTAGCCAACAACTATATCCATTCACTTTGCTTCTAAAATGATGTCTGCATTAATCTCCCTCCCCCCCCCCTCCCTCCTTCGTCCAGGTATGGTTTTCCTGATGCAAGCAATAAAGCACCGTCGCCTAAAAAGAGCTCCCCATCTGTCATGGCCTTTACACGTTTTGATTTCTATCAATACTTTGTGATGGGAAGGTGAACGCTGTCAAATTACTATCAAACCACTGTTTTCTGAAGAACTGCCTGCAAGAAAAGGAGAAGAATGATGAATGTTCAGCTATCTCTTGATTTTCTTCAAGGTCTCACGGCGTTTCTTTATTTCTCCTCCTCGGTTCCTGCCTGTCTTTGTTCCGTAGAAAAAGAGAAAGAAGTGTGATGAAAGAAGAGGTGACTTAGTTGAAGTATTAAGTGGTGAAAGAAAGCGTTGATGAAGTTTGTAAAGCTAAGGGCGAGCTAGCCTATTTTTCCCTTCGCCCACTTACATTTTAGCTCTGAAGGATGAAGGTAAAGGCAATCAATAAGAAACAGAAAAACGCCTTTATTTGGAAAGCTGTTTAAAAAGAACGAAAAAACATTGCTGGCGCCCGGGGGCTATCATTTTGAATGTGCAATCAGGAGAAAATAAGTGATTATCAGTGTGTCAAAGCGTCTGTGGTCGAACTATCTAATTAGAAGTTGTAATAACCCGAGTCCTTTGGTGGGTTGGCTGGACTCAGTGGCCTCATTCTTACCATGTTGTTGATTGATTGAGCTGCAAATATGGCAGACATAATTATTCTATATTTTGAGCCGTCTCTAAAGAGAAATTATTAGATCTGTCTTTGTCCTTGATTCCAAACCTTTGGAGAGTAGAGTGAATTCTCTCCATCCCTCTTTCTTCTCTCTGGTGTATGGGACAGCCTGATTGTGTCCACGCGTCCCAGGGCTCCCACTATTTAAAGACTTGGCTGTTCACTTTCTTTTGTCTCCACCATGTAGAGGACAATCGTATGACGGATGTAGGCCCTCGTGAAAACCCCATCCAACCGTTTGATTTAAAGCGAGACTATGTCAAAGTTGAAGGAGAAGAAATTTTTTCTTGCAAATGAAAAGTTGAGTTTAAGGTCTTTAATTGGTCTGGTATGCCCAGTAGCATTTGGTTGCTAATGTTAGCAAACGTATGACAGATACTACTGTTGAACTGACATGAATGAGTCAGTTCCCTGACTTTATGACTCTTATCCGCTTTGAGAATACAGTTCTATCATAGATCTCAGCAACAGTAACATAGGCTTGCTTTAATTAATACATTGGTAAGATCAATGCAGCACAATGTGAAAATAATTACTTCTTGGCAGTTGCGTGGATGCAATGAAATGTTTTAAATGAATGTCCTTATATCAATTAGGTTAAGGGTGTGTGCATGGAAAGTGTGTTAAGGCTAAGCGAAAGTGAGCATAACATTGTTATCGGGATTGAGCTCAGTGCATGTAAAATCTCTTAGTTGCTAATTAATGTTTAAATCTATGGTAAGATTGAGTCTCTCCAGCCTCAGCGTGCGTCTGTGTTTGCACCCAAGCTGCTTTACATGCTACGACCAGGGACCTGTTCCAAGATCTAGTTCCCTTCTGAGTTAACTGGATAACTTTGTCAAGGACAACCTGCAGCAGGTCTTTCAAATAAAACCATGTTCTAGATTATTAATGGTTGATTCACCCATTTGCAACATATGTCTTTCAGTTCAGTTAGCTACCAACCTTTCTGATGGAGTTCCAATGCGAGCCAACAGCCCTTGTAGACTTCCTTGTTAACAAGGGCGTCCATGTTTCTGTCAGCTGTCAACTCTGCAACCATGAACCATGTAGAGAAAAACTGACTGTAACAAGAAATAAACTGGAACACATTTAGAATGTTTAAAAATGTGAAATAGCTCATTATAGACTAAATAGTTTCAATGAAAACTGTTGCTCCTGATGCTCCAGTTTTTCCTATTGACCTCCATTAAATTGGATGAAGGCAGGAATCTCAGAGACAAACGCTGGAAAAATAAAACCCAAACATCAGAATCAGAAAAGGGTTTATTGCCACAATAAGTCACATTCATGTTGAATTTGCCTTGGTGAAAAGTGCATACATACACAAACAACGCACTAAATATTAATTTGAAATAAGCAATAAATACAGATTTTTTTTGTGTTAAAAATCAAAAATATAAAAATAGGCTGAATGCCAGAATGTGCAAACAATATAAAGTAATAAGGTGCAATGGGCAGATGTGTAGTCCAGGATGAAGTTTACATGGCTGTAGATACCAGAGGTATGAGACATGATTAATGGAAATGTGTAATTTGGATAATTTGTGGGTGATCAAAAAAGATCCAGATATCCCAGTAAAGTTGCCTCAGAACAGGCCCCTGTATCACGGTCAGTCATTGCCATCTGTTTTGTCTAACGTTCCCCCCCCCCCCCCCCCCCCCCCCCCCCCCCCCCCCCCCCCCACTTCCCTCCCCCTTCTTTCTCTCCCTTCATCCTCCAGGTCGCCCACTCCCTCCAACCTCTTCCTCCTCCTTGCTCCCTCCGTCCCTTCCGTCCTCCTCGTCCGCTCCCCACCACCCCTCCCCCGGCCCGTCTCCACCGATCAGGGAATGCCAGGTGCCCCTCTTGGAGAAAAACTCCACCCACTCTCACCTGGAGCCCCACCCGGATGACTCCTACTTGCTTCGGGCCCAGCCATCCTCCACGGGTAAGAGAGCTCACCTCATTCATGCACCCTTTGATCCTTTCATACATTTTATTATTTTACATCAACATGACATCCATCACCTGGGTCGCTGCATTATCTCATCATGTGTCCAGGTCCTGATCTGATTTAGTCGCTGCACAGTAAAATGCCAGGCAATCCTTTCGCTTTGATTCAATGTCACATCTCGTTCTTTTGGCCATTTTGTTTCTGCCTCTTTGCATTCCACTGAAGTCAGCATTTGTTTGCGCGGCCCGGGAATCAAACCAAAGGGACTATTATTGTTAACATTGTGAGCGATCATAAAATTTGCAGTTGATCGTAATCATGGTCAATTACAGATGTTACGGTTTTATAAGAGAGAAACTAAATGCTTTGATTGATCATGCAAAGATACATTCAAAATAAATTCATATATCTCCAACCAGAAAAGATCATCCAGCTTATGTTTATGCATGTTAATTTTTTTTCTATTTTTGAAAAAGCATAATCAAGAAGAGGAAACACTCCCTGTTCCTAAACTTGACTTCTTTTGTGGCTCACATAACAATAAGCACAATTTAAGACAAAAATTGGTAATCTCTCAATGGATTACATTTGAAATATAACCCTCCCACCTTTGTCATCTACTGCCAGAAAACAATGATGCAAGTGAAAGCAAGCCTTACACTCTGCAGAGCGCAGATTGGTTGCCAACGAGTAGGTGTGTTTGTACTTATTTTCCATATGACATTAATAATCTACCGGAAAGTGAAAGGTAAGGGGATCTAGTTAGTTTCCCCGGCTGTATGCTTTCTCTTTCATCACTGGACACTCTCTTGTTGGCTGTTACAACCCTGTGTGCTTATATCAGCACCTCACAAGTATTTTTCTCCTGCGCGCACACACACACAAACACAAACACACACACACACACACACACACACACACGCGCGCGCCCGCGCACATCTGCAGTGATGAGTTTTTTCATCCTCACACACATTTATTCTCAACAATTAGCTGCTGTGGGCCAACTGTGTCTGTCTCTCCGTCCCTCTCTGCATCTCTTTCCCGCTCTCTCCCCTGTTTCTCCATTCCTCTGTGCATCTGCACTTGTAATCAGCGGATATATTTAGCAGAGGCCTGATGGGAGGAAAGGGATGGGGGGTGCGGGCAGAGAAGTCGTAATGTGATTTTTGGTGGAATACAATCTATTGTTAATGGCGTTAGGCTCTCCTTTGATCCTGTATAAATCTTCATTAGGGAAGGCCCGGGTCCCAGGTTCAAGAGCAACGTGATTAGGAGGCTTTTAAAATGACGTTACATCAGCCTTCTAATTGGTTTACTGTTTGCTGGGGCAACATCAATCATTAGCCCAGTAACCGCACAGCAAATAAATTCACTCTGCCACTGACACCCTAATGGCAGACACTGGCAAAGAGGGAGAGTGAGGCTCGCAGGCACACTCTCTCTTTCTCTCATTCTTGTTCACACACACCCACACTTTCTGTTCTGGGGCCTCTTTTCAGTCTCTGCTGAGCATGTATACACAGAGACGGCGAGCAGGAGAAACAAAGAAAGTAAAGAAATGACAGAGAAGCGGGGAAAAGAGGCGCAAAGAGGCAAAATAGGAGCAGAGAAAGCAAAAGCCAAACTTTGACTTTTGAAGTTGTTTAATGAGATATCTTGCATGTCTAAAATCAAAAAAAGGGGGAGAGAGAGAGAAAGAAAGAGAGAAATATCCAGAGAGCACCAGTAAAAATAGATGGAGAAAACGACTGAAAGGGAGGCAGAAAGCAAGAAACATACAGAGTCAAAGAGAAAAAAGGGGGAATGTGAATAAAAGGGGTAAGCAGATGAGAGCTTAGAGGGTGAAAGGGACGTATTTGGATGGAAGGAGAACAACATTGAGATGAAATTGCAAATTGCCACATTTTCCCAGCCAGGACTGCTGATCTAATGGGTGCAGAGAGAGTCCTTGGCTTTGGGCGTCCATTAAAATCGACCTAAATGAGTTTAGAGTGGCAGTCTGGCACTGCATAAACACACCCTGGCATGTAGGAAGTCACAGGAACGGCTGCAAGGAAATAAAACACCTATAACCGGCGACTGTTTATGCACGTGCTTGTGTGAGTGTATGTCTGTCTGTGTGTGTTTTGTGTGGTCCTGTAGAGAGTGGACGCTGGGCAGGAAATGAGCCTTACCAAGCCAGGCAGAAACTGACCACAGCGAGATAATCCTCAGGAAGCTGCATGCTGTTTGTTTGTATGTGTGTGTTTGCATACGTGTGTGTGTGTGTGTGTGTGTGTGTGTGTGTGTTCCTGTAAAGTAGTCCGCCATTACCTAAGCTAACAGGTGGACAGACATGACTTGTGTTCCTAGTGAAGCATGACAGGTGAATGGGAACGGAACGGTGTTGCAGGGGATTGGCTGGGAATTGGGTCTGCGAGTGTTTATGTGGGAATACTGTCTGGCTCAGAGCACCTGTCTGGGAACACTCCCCCCGAACGCCGGGAGAGCTAAGACGGCCAAACGGAGCGTAGCAGATCGCTCCTGGAAAGAGCTAGCGTTAGCGCTGTCTCTGGCCATTCATTATGCATGGGGAGTGCTAAGCTATTTTTAGCCCGAGCATCTTCTAAAGTGGCTAGCTATCCTCTGCCAGGGAAGCCACCTCAAGTCACTGCTGAAGCAATGAATGTTTAATGGCTTTGTTGAAACAAATCTACAGAAACAAAGGGACATCAGAGATGCATTGCCTTCTTCTGCACTAATGTTTTTCTTCCTAATGGTGCTTATGTAAGGGGGACATTTGCGTAACAGTGGGATGATTGTGTGTGTGCAGTTACGTGTGTGTGTGTGTGTGTGTGTGTGTGTGTGTGTGTACATTTCTGCTCATGGAGACTGTTTGTTTTTGGCTGAATTTGATGACTCTTCTCTAGCGGATTATTGCCTCCTAATTAGACAGAGATGACTAGCCAAGGCAGAGGCGGTGTGTGTGTGTGTGTGTGTGTGTGTGTGTGTGTGTGTCAGTTGTCTTTAACTTTATCCCTTTTATTGTGCCTGTATGTGTTTGTATGTGCACCTGTGTGTAATAAAGCCTACAGTATGTGCAAATTAAGCCCCTTTTGTCAGCATGTGTGTGTTTCTGAATGTGTGCCTATAGTTTCACCTCAAGCTCTCCTTCCATTGTGCTCAGCCTCTAAGCTCTGAGAAGAATGACAAATGAGGAGCATGTGACATTCTGAGACAGAGGACATATGAAGCACCAGCACATGGGAATATACCACCTTAAAACACAGGGAGCATAGCAATTAGCTTGGAGAGGAGGTGCATTAAAAACAATGGAGGGTGGCACAGTGTTAAAAAGCAGAAAAGGAAAAGAGATAGGAACAGTGGAGATATGGGGCGTGAAATAAAGAGATGGAGAGACAGAGGGAGTGGGAAGGACAGAGGGAGGGTAGGGAGCTGAGCCCTGCAATGATCCCTTTTTAACTGCTGAATGGGCATTTCTACCCTACAAACACACACACACACACACACCCATGGATGCACATCCTGCCCTGTGACTTTTCTCTGTTAACCACAGAAAATGTCAATAAACAGTTTGCCCATCCAGGGCTGCAAAACAAACTGCCTTGGTTGGTTCCTGCTGCCAGCTGGCCACACACACACACACACACATAGACACACTCACACACTGTGAGATTAATATGGTGTGGCGAGCCCCTGCCTCTCACTGATGTGTGTGTGTGTGTGTGCAGTGTGCTTTACAGGGGAGGCAGGTTAGCAGACAGGCTAATGCCTCTCTGCTGAATGAGGCTCCTTTGAATTGGCGAGCATAATGAACTTCCAGGGATTAGCCCGAGCCAAACCCACCAGCTTACAGCTATAGTCCCCTCTCTCCAGTCGCAGGGGACCTCGGACAGAATAAAGTGGGTCAGGCTTCGACAGCAGTCAGAAGGGCTCTGAGCTTCTCCACGAAGAGTGGCCGTGAAAGCAAAACAGAGAGCTTGTTGAGAAAATCTTTTCACAATCGCTGTTTACTCACACTGGTGAGTGAAAGACAGAGGAAAGAAAGGAGGAAAAGATAGAGCGGAATAAAATGTGATCTGCTTGGCTGCTCCCTAATTGCTCTATATCCTCACCGCATGTTTTTTCTTTTATCAGACTGGGTTCCTGGTAAAACGGTTGTTCCTATTAGCCTACCTGCGGGTTGTACTTCAGCAACCGGACAAGTCCCCTGTCTTAATTTATTGGACCCATTTACCTCCAGCCTACTCGGTACTGTGCTCTGTTGGAACTCTGTTCCAATGGTTGGTCATATTTGTGTTTCCGGGGCCCAAATAATCTGCGCTTCTCTTCGCTCTTCTTTTTCACTTCTCTGCGTGTATGAAAGAGAAAACACAGCCCTGTACCACGGCCTTGCTGTTCAGACAGTCCCCACCCCGAAAGGATTATTTTTATGGATTTGAAGTCGACATGAAAATTAATTTCTTTGACATAACGCTCCTGTGCTGTAGCAGAAAAAAATAAAGCAATTTGTCTCTGATCATAAATATTTTGCAGCATACTAGAGAGGCTTTTATTTATTCAACTCCTACTAAAGGCTGTGTGAAGATTAAGTTTTATTTTGTACAGCTGTGTGTTTGTTTAATAGCAACAGTTACACAACATTAGCAATGAGTCATTTATGCAATTGATTCTGCAAATATTGATATAACGCAAAATAAAAGAAAAAAAATCACTTTCTATAATTCAGCAATTCACTCCAGTTAACCTGCCACACTGTAAAACCTAACAGCCCATCTTAATAAAAGAAGTAATTTAACATAACTTAAACCTCTCAAGAAGTTGGAGT
>NC_048416.1:948237-970381 GCF_013103735.1 Etheostoma cragini
AAACTTAAATGATTCAAGGCAATCGGTTTCCTCAAACGGTTTGAGTTGAACTAACTCATCAGGTTTTACAGTGCAGTACATGACAATTCTTTTAGCCACAGGAGGCTACAAAAAGAGCATAAACATAAAATTACAAGCTGTTCTTTTGTCAGCATTTATTTGTTTCTGACATTATCTTGAGAGATGTTATAGAATTTGCAGCTGTATGATAGATAATTGCATTTCCATCTCGTTGTTTGAAGGCAAATGTTAAAATATTTATACCAAAATGTGCTAGTTGTGAGTTTATGTAACAGTGGAGGATATGACTCCCTCTGAAACCATGTAGTGGCTGGACTGTTGAACAATACACACTCTCACACACACACACACACACACACACACACACAACTATGCATGTAGAAATTCCCACACACTTGAAGATACTTACACACACACATTCAGTTTCATAGAAAATGAAGGCTAAAAAAATCATGTATTCCTGTTCCATACAAGGTGTGCCATATATTATTCATCCAAATTTGACTGGAAAAACTGTTTAATATTTATAGCAGGAAAGTGAACAAAGGCGAAGAGCATTCTTTTTTTTAACGCAGATTTAAACATGGGAGACAGCGGGGCGGTGTGTGAGCACGGCAGTGCCTACTTTTATTTTTCTATCACTCAGACTGTGTATCCATGTCTGCATGTGTGCGTGCAGGCTTATTTTTTCCCATTGTATGCGTCTGGATTGTGTGTATTGTGGCTGTGCTTAGATAAAAATGTATGCTGATAGAGTGTACTAGGATGCTATTTCCCATTTATAGGGGCATTGCTGAGAGGAGAGTTGAGTCAAATGTATTTATAAAGTGCTTTTAACAAACAAGATTTATCTCAAAGTGCTTTACATCTCTGCAAAGGACACAAACAAAATGCAAATAAAAGCCAGATGAAAGAGAGGGAAACAACCCTTAAGAGGCTGTACAGGGAGGACAAGGAGGGGGAGGAGAGGACGAGCAATAAAGCTCTGCATACCTTAATATCAATTTACACTCTACGTGAATGATGCAAGAGTTGGATTTTACTGCATAACTTTACAGTGTAACTGCGTGTATGTTTGCGTATGCGAGACAGCACACGTGTACTGTATGTGTGTCTCTTTCTCCCAAGAGCATCTTTGCATGTGCAGACAGATGTTTTGTGTCCCTCCCGTGAAGCAGAGGTCAGGCCCCTCCTTCTTTCTCTTGTCCCCCTCTGCTCTACTCTCCTTTCACAAGCATCTGTTCTTCAGTGCCATGTGGGTGACACCTGCGTCCCAGTAGCGGCACGGAAGCAGTCAGGTTACCTTACAAACCGGTCGCCATCACAGCTGCAGATGCATTTGCTCTAAACATCCTTCTAGGGGAATGGAAAGGGGGAAGAGGGAGAAAGTGTGCATGCAAGGACATATATTGCTCTAAATACACCTTGTTCCTAGATGTATTTGTATGCTATGGTTGCTGTTTGTGTATCTATGTTCTGTTTTGGCTTAGTGTAAAGTTGCTATCATTTATGCCGCTCAGGAATCTCATGTCCCAGAAATATCAAAGGAGAAACGCAGACGGGAGAGCGTGACACATCCAGCCGTCTCTCTTCCTCTCGCACACTGTTTCCTTCCTCATCTAATTCACGAGGAGATGAGAAATGGAGGAGGGCAAGTGTGATCGCGCAGCTTGACAAAGCAGTCACTGCTGTTGCTGTAACCCCACACGTATGTGCACATATGTGCGCTTGCTTCTACCTTTTGATCAGCCATGGAAGGCAATGTGCAAACAAACAGAATCGTTACAATGTATTTCACGCTCGACGTGTAAAATAATGATGAAAGCGCTGTGTGTAGGGTTAATAAAAGAAAAAGCAAACTGTGTTGTAAAGCCAGTATTCAAAGCCAAATGACTCTCCAACATTTCTTTTCAGACCCCATTACAGTAAAGGTGTGTACAGTTTATTGTTACACGTGAAGTGCTTTTTTACCTCTTTTTGATTAGCTGTGTTTTAAGTACATGCACATGTCAGTGTGTCAGCAAAAGCATGCTAATTCCCAAGAAGTGATGCAACTGGGTCTTTTAAACTGTATAGTATGAGTTTTTTTTTTCCATGTAAAAACCCAGACACACATATATACACACACACACACACACTAGACAGGCTCAAATCCTCAACTGAGAAGGCGGGAGACGGAGATAGAAAGGTGATGTGTGAATGGGTGTTCTTGTCTGAGTCATCCGGGTTTGTTTTTCAGCTCTCTCACTCAACAGTCCATTAGCTCAGAGTTGGAAGGGCTTGTATTGGATTCTAGCTGACATGTTCCCCCAAGTCTGAGAGCAAGTGAACAGGGCACACGCTGTGCCGATTGCTCTAATACTGTTCACACACACACACTTTCTCTCAGTTGTGAAAAAGAAATCAAGAGTGAAAGTGAGAGAGTGGAAGAATTGGCTAAAAATAGGATGGACAAATTCTAGAATAATGTAAAATCTAAATGTGAAAACTAGATAATCAAATGTCATGTATCTGTTTAGCTGGTATTTCCTGCTTAAATAAGTTATCGACCATTTGGAAAATATGACACCTACTCTGACAAAATGATTTGCCGACATAAAAGTAGCGCATAATGGAATGTTAATGAAGTTATTTGATAGCTGAAATGGTTTTTAGCTTATTTTGGCATACTGAGAAATAAACACTAAATATCAAATAACATTTCTGTCCTGCATTCATAGCATCTTGGAATCAAATCCTTCCCTCCCTTCATCTGAGACTCTCCTTGATTTCCTTTACAAAGAAGTGTGGCACTTAAATTCTTCTCGTTCTTGTCTGCTTGCAGGGGCTGCCAACCACCACAGTCAGTCCACACTACGGCCTCCACTGCCCCCTCCGCACAACCACCACACCTTATCCCACCAGTCTGCCAACAGCCTGAACAGAAACACACTGAGAGGGGGGCGCAACCCAATTCACGCCCCCGCTCCGGGCACTGGAGACGGGCCGACTACCCCAGAGTCGGTCCAGCTGCAAGACAGCTGGGTTCTCAACAGTAACGTCCCGCTGGAGACCAGGTCGGAGACAATATTTTCCTTTTACTATTCTTCTCTGTTTTTCCAGTTGACATGTTTGCATGATGCTATTATCTAGAGTCACTTACAGTAAGCACAGCGGTGGAATGAGCAATTAATAGTGAGGAACGAATGGTCAGAGCCACGCTTCAACAACATTCCTGTGAGTGTCGGAGAGAAATGCTCGGATAGATAATAAAAGCTGAAGAGAAAATAACCTGCTACGTAACTGTTTACTCACTCAGGCAAGCATAGAGTTTGTCACGGTTTGAATGTTAGGAATAGAAACTCACAGAAAGGAAGGACATGTTCTTAGTGGCCTTGGAACAAATCACTGTCGGGCCAGCGCGAACCAGCAGAAGACCGACTTAGTGCCTGGTCACACCAGGAAGAGTCCTGTGTGATGCCGCTTGGTATGGCCGCATAATTACAGTATTAGTGGGGTTAGTTCCTCTTCTTCTTGGGGTTGGAACGTCAGTTTTCATCCTTACTGTACGTACACACCGTCGCGGACTTGAACTTCTAAAGTTACCGTAAGTCATTCATTTTCAAAGGAAGCTTCTCTCAGCTGCATGGAGGAAAACCGTCTGTCGCGGTTTGGGTGTTTTGAGCGTCAATCAGAAAGTTGACATTTTCTCTCAGTGCCTGTCTCATGACTAACTGCAAACCCTGCCTGTTATGGAGCAGTTTATATTCTGGTAGAGCAGGGTTTTATTAGAATGCTGCCCACGTGAATGCTCCAGTTATGGCTTTACAGCTCTAAATTACTTCAAAGGTCAGCTGTTAAAAAGATTTGCAATCAGTAAACATTGTCTGACTTTGTCGCTCACACAGTGAGGTGCAGGGACCAGTGTGAGCTTCAGTCCATCAAAATTAAAATCTCTTGCACAACTCTACTATGGTACACCACGATCTATTCAACAATTATGAATAAAAAATCAGTCCAGAAAACCCCCCAAAAAGGTGTTACACCTTGTTAGGTGTTACATGGACTTGCAATTTGAGTGTCGAAGTTAACCACAGTTGAACTGTGCAGTGTGTCCAAGCTCCGCACCATTTACGCCAATTCACTTATCATGCAGACCCCATTAGAATTACCAGATATTATATATTGTATTTTGAAATGTTACTCTTAACACCCACCCACAATGAGTGCAATGTTCAGATTTCCTCTGTTGCGATAGTCATCCAAGGCAGTGATACGTAGCATGAAGGTCCGGGGATCAGGACTAAGGGCAAAGGTAGAAGACTTGAACTTTAAACCACTCAACGGATAAAAAAAAAAGAAGACCAACATATTTTTGGCACATAGTATCATTTGTTATTAATTCATCTGATGGATAAAAGGTACACATTTGTGAGCTAATACAACCCAACAGAATAGTATGTACAGTGTGTCAGTACTCCCGCTCCCTTATTCTAAGCCAACATATGAACCACCTAAACAAAAGGAAAATTGCTCTTGGCCTCTGAATAACAAAAGTGTGCTCCTCGAATGCATTCTCTACTTTATCTGCTGGTGCAACACATACAAAAAGCTGCTATGTGTCAAAGCCATTATGCGTGCACCCTGAAGTGAGGGGAGCAGGAAATACAAACCATTTCACACACCATACACATGCACTTTTGCCAATATACAAAGAACACTTACCAGGCAAACAGAGCATTCATGCAGGGTATTACTATTCATGAGGCTTGCAGTGAGATGGACATTGCCTACATGCTTGCTAGCATGCGCAGGCTCGCTCTCTGAGCATTTACTCAGCAAGCTGTAGTTGTGTTTCTCCTGCTGTTTGCTGGGGCTTCCATCTGATGGTCCCGGATAAGCGCCCCAGAGTGCCGGCCCTGTGCAGTATTTATGAGGCCTGGCCATGTTTAATTCAGCCCCACTGGTCTCAGGTCTGTGCTCAACCTGTGCTGATGCATCATGTCGGTATGCATGATGGAAAAGAAGGAGAAGTGTGGTGTTGAACCAGAATAAATAGAAGTTATTTCCAGTTGCAATTCATTATCTAGACCTGTGTTGCCATGGTGATGCGTATGCCATAACATTTTATTTCTGTTGCCGCAAATGATGCGGGATCTTTGGTGAGGGTTTAGGTTATAAAAATAAAGTTATAAATCCTCTTTTCACAGACGCTGTTGTGATTGCCATCTTTACAGTTTTAAGCCAAGCGACGCACACGCTGTTGAGCTCACTGCGATGCCAGTATGTGGTCGTGTTCAGGTGGTGGGGTTGGGCATGGCTCAGTGCCTGTCACAGTAGATGGAGCCCAGAGCGGCCGACTGAGTTTCCAGCTCCACCCTCAAGCCCAGATTGGGCCCTCCTTTCTGGTTCTGGCGATGGCAGAGGCTGGGTGGGCTGGCTGGAGCTTGAGACTGGGTCAGAGCCAGCCAAGCAGAGCCAGAGAGTCACACCATCCCCATGCTGGCAGAGCCCATCCTCCATCTCGTAAAAACCAGCAGCTTGGCGATGATGAGCACACGCGCACCTATGAGGGAGGGGGCACGTGATTGTGCATGTTTGCATCCGAGCATGTGTGTTTTCTTTGACCGCGCCTGCTCCGAACTCTGCAATCATATGTAAATGTTGGCATTTGATGTCCGCTCGTTATAGTAAATGTGTGTGTGCTTGTGTGTGTTTTGGCTTGACCCGATAGTGTGACAGTGCTGAGAGAATGAAGATTGATCACCTAAGAACACCCCAGGGCGTGGATGACTGGCAGAGAAAGAGAGAGATAGGAATAGATGAGGAGGAGGAGGGGGTGAAATAGCACAGAAACATAAGTCCAGAGAGCGAGAAAGGGGGGGAAATGGAAAGGAATGGTTTACGGTAGTGGAGGGAGAGATAAATCGAGAGGGAGAGAAATGGAGAGAGGTGGTGATTGAAGGAGATTGTTTTGGGGAGGGTGTGTGAGAGAAGATAGAAAGGCAGAGGAAGGAGATTGGGGCCCGTAGAACATGGATACATTTACCAGTGTGATGTAAATGACTATAGATGGCTAGGGCGTGTGCATGTGTGTGTTTAAGTATGTGTAAATGTGTGTATGTGCGTGCATGCAAGTGCACAACTATGTGCATGTGTTGCGGTATTTTGTGAGAAAGCACCTGATTTCCAATCCCCTTGGAGCCTCTTGGCTAGCTTATGCCGGTTTCAATCTCTCCCTGAGATCTCAGGACATTCCCCTGCACCCCCTGCTCCCTCCTCTTTGGGCCACAGCTCTAGGGGAGGAATAAGATCGCTGAGAGGGTTGCAGCATCTCAATTTATCTTGAAGCAGCAGCGGAGGGTGGGGTGGTGGGGTATAGGTTACTTTCAAATGCATTACTGCAGGGACAGATTCGAAGATGCTACCTGTGGGAACAACAGGAGGTGGATTCATGCCCGGGCCTGTAACCAAGACTGGAATATGCATATGAGACCCACATAATACAATGCCAGGCTTATTAATGATACGATATTGTATAATGCTGTATACTGTAAACATAATATCTAACATTATTGCGCAGTACCCTAACAAAATTAGCTATTTTTATAAATGCACTTTTGGCACTTATTTCAGGAATTAATTTCCAAGTTAAATAAAACACACACACACCCAAAATAATTCTCTAGCATTTGGTAACAGCACCAGCAACAGTTGAGAAAATGGTCTGATGTAGAGGCTGTTCTGCAGCGTTTGATCCTTTTACATGAGCTTCGTCAGAAGACGCAGCCCATGTCCAGCACAGCTACTTCATCAACCTTGAAGAGAGACACGTTTGTCTGCTTTGTAAATGTAACCACTGCTGCAATACCGACTCTGTTCCTTTTGACGAATTCATATCGGAGGAGCTAGTATAGCACAGAACCACACCCCTTGACTCAATCCGCACAACGTTAGCTGGTTTTTAAAGTGTACAGCAGTCCAAAATCCCTGAAACACAGCAAAGAATCCCAAAGAATAAAGAGTTTTAAACCCCCCAGTTCCTGTCTGTCAAAGCCATTGATGATGCTTGTCCAGCATGACACTTAAAAATAACTTCAACTAAATGCAGATTCTGCTGGGTCCCAATGGTGATGACCAAACTAACTTAGGCCTACATCACAACATTCTGCTTTGATTAATTACTCACTATGATCAATCGATCAATCACTCGCTGGGTTTAATCAGACAGATCCTGACGCATCCTGTCTACTCGATCGCCTCACTCGTTAAGTATGCAGCCTTTACCACTGCTACTTTTCCCTAAAGCTTAACAAGCCTAATATTAGATTTCATAAACATTTCATAAATCATCTGATGATAGCAGAGGTAGTGTGTATTTCAGGTGATGTGAGACACCTGAAATCCACAGCAGGAAAACAAAGTGTCATTTGGTTGCACTGTTCCTTTACATAATGCAAAGGAATTCTTAATAACATCACTGGATAGTTGAATACTAGATGATGCTCTGCATATTTGTTTCTTTTTACACACATCACTCAGCCTCAGAATGTCCTCCATCAAAGCTACACTCAGCACACGGATGCCCAAATACCGCGTCCATCTGCCGATTGTTGTTTCCTACTATTGTAGTTGGGAACAATTCTCAGGACGCCATGCCTGAGCTTCCACCACTCCCGAGCCTTTTGTTTCATTCTCAGATCTGACCGCTTTTCAGTCACCCCCATACCGAGTCGACCTCCGCTAATTGTTCTCTACCTCTGATGATTCTTCTCAGAGTGCTATCATAAGCAGCCACATGTTTGTGAGAGCTGACAGAATCAAAAGCGTGCATGAAAGCATGTGTGTTTGTTCGCTCAAGGGGAATGCGAGCTTTGACTTCCTGCTAATTACCCAGCATGCTCTCTGTTCTGTGGTTAATTGTCCAGGGCCTCTTTTCTCTCACTGGGGGGCAGGGTTGGAATGGAGTGAAAACACATCCTCTCTTTTTCACTGTCTGTCTATATAGCCTCCCTCTCCATCCTCCACCCTTCTCTTATGTCACTTTTCGCTCCACGGGGATGCAAATGAAATGTTTAGGAGCATGTACAGGCCAATCTCCCGAAAGAAAAACCCACATGAATTTTTATTGTTGTGCGTGGGTGGGTGCCTATGCCCGAGCCTGTGCAAATGTGTGTCAGTGTGTTAGTCATGCATGTGTGGTCTGCATGTATGTGTGTGTGTGTCTGTGTGTTGCACGTGTAAGACAGGATGCATGACAGCAAGGTAGCAATGGGCACACTAGAGGGGAGGGATGTCTCTGTCAGCTCTCTCTAATTATGTGTGACGTTTCCATGCTGGACCACTGTCAAAAATCGACAGAATATTCACACACAAATATTCAGACACACATACAAGCGAAGACACATCCCGGCCTAATGATACAGTATTGTGATTGCCGGCTGCCTGCTATGATAGAAACCCTCCATAGTCCTCCGCAACATAAATCAATGTCAATTACCTCCCCAGAGCACATTAGACACTTTCCATTCCTACTCGTAATTAGTGTTGCCCACAGACATATTCCCATCCCACACTAAGCTCACAGTGGAGCTTCGGCACACAAACAACAAAGCCAGGAAATGAAATGAATTTGGTGCCCGCGTTCAAATGCATACCAGCACATTAAATCACATACATTGTGTTGCACAGAATGCGAGTAATAGACCACTTCACCCCCTCCTTGCGTTCACAAACATTAGGGGTTATGTAATTAATTACCTCTGGCCTTGTCATCACAGAGTGGCTATGGAAATGAGTTGAAGCAAAGACACATGCTGGTTGACCTTGGTGTGTGTGTGTGTGTGTGTGTGTGTGTGTGTGTGTGTGTGTGTGTGTGTGTGTGTGTGTGTGTGTGTGTGTGTGTGTGTGTGTGTGTGTGTGTTTGTGTGTGCCATCCACGTTCTTACATTTGGGAGCATGCTGATTTATGCATGCACATTCAAATTGATGACTGTGACACTGAGAGGCTGGTATTTTTAGAAAATAACCTCATATTTCTTTGCGTGCCATCTCCTTGTGCTCATTCGGCCTCTATCTGTCTAGAGGTTTTTTCCATCCCCCTCTCTTCTCTTTCCTGTATTTTCTCTGGTGTCACGCAGCGTACCTGGCAGGTAAAAGGGGGAGGACGGAGGAGAGAAAAGATGTAGGAGGAAAACAGAGAAGAATCTAGCAGGATAGCAATCCAACAATCAGATGATAAGAGAGTATGAGTGAGGCAGAGCACAACTGGCTGAATAATTGATAGAGAGTGGAGCTGGGCTCCCAAACCAAATCTTCATGCACTGAGCACATTACATCACATAACTGTTTTTTAGAAGGGAAGACACATGTAAGCCTACAGACACACTGTTATGACACATAAGTTATTTAAGACATCAAAAGGACAGGAATCTGAATAAAAGACAGTGAGCTACAGAAATAAGAACTGAGCCCTGACACACATTTGTGCACAAACACATTTGTATTACTTTACTTCTGAGGACTCTATATGGGTCACATATCTTGGAGCCGGGGCAGACCTGAGTCACAAATCTGCTGACTCCACTTGACAAAGACAAGACTTGTAACTCAACTTAAACATCGATGACTCGTGACTTTGCTTGGACTTTTAATCGTAACTGACTTGCTATTCTCCATTTCCCAAAGATTAAAAAATGATGCTAAAGTAAGTCGTTCAAAACCTTTCTTTTTAGTAAACTCTGTGGACACAAACAATGTTCTGAATGCTGAGTTTGTGTGTAGACCCCTGCTTAGAGCAAAGTAGTGATTTTTGATTCTATCATAGTAGCGCCCCTAGCTCTCCCATTCAAAAGGCCATTTGACCAAAAAACGACAATATGGTAAATCTTCAAAGTGACGCTTCCATCCAAATTGCTGCTTTTAAACTAAAGTTTGACTCAAGTACATTCACAAAAAGAACCTATGTCGCATTTTAGTGAATTACGCTTTAACAAAAATATTCTAAAGGGCACAATGTGTTTCAGTGTAAGTGGATGACATCATATGACAGGAAGTTTGCTTAGCAAGCAGAATTCCACTTTAAAGGTCTAAAATGATGGCTAAAACTATCAGTAGAAGAACCAAGTAGTAATAAGAAGAATGATTGCCATCGCAACATGTCTAACATCAAGCCTAGCAACGGCCCTCAAACAGCCTTTTGGAGAGGTGAAAACCAGACAAAACTTTCTGCAGAAATGTCCTCCCTTCAAAGATCACAAACTCATAGCAACAGAAGCTCCAGAGCATGTACACTTACACACACACACACTAACAAACACACACAATCAGACAAAAACTCCCTGTCCTCAGTCTTCTTTGAGGGAATAGAGTGACCTCGCCCTCTCTGATCTGTCACACGCACCTGAGGGCTTTCTTCTGTTGTACCACCTGTTGTCTGTGCAGGGGCAGTTCATCTCTCTGAATTTGTGCTACGAGTGTGTGTGTGTGTCACAAAGAGTCACAAAGGTGTCATAAAAGTTTTCTCACTGTGTCTTTGAAAAGTTTCTGAAATGCAGTGTTTCATTTTTTCCCCCAAAAATGTTCCTTCAAGGTCTGATCAGAAAAAAAGACTGAAAGTTAGAAGAGAGGGAACTCTTTTTTAGGAGCGAATGAAGGAGGAAATGATGAGAAAAAGGAGATGCTGAGGAACAGTGATATGTATAAATGTATGTGAGAAGGCATGGAGTAGCAGTAGGGTGAAGAAAAATGATAGCATGGGAAATGGGAAGGGGAGGATGGAAAGGGTGTCAAAAGAGACACTTTGGGTGAGCAGGTGCAGAGATTTCAGAGGATAATGGGTAATACGAGCAAAGGGATGATGGTTCAAATCCCTCTTTTATCCTCTCTCTGAGCTCTGACCTCACTGGGGCAACAGGGATAGGTAAAGGAGACGGCAGTGATCCTCTGAAGCCATGGAGAGCAGAAACGAGGCGCATCGTTAGTGGGGTGAACGGAGGCGAAGCGAGGGAATGGAAAGAGGAGAAAAAGGGTAGAGCAGGTGGAGGTTACAACGAGACCTTGGAATGGAACAGGCCGAATTGGAAACACAATCAGTTCAAGGATGTTCAAACCCATATGGCAGGAAGGGCTCATCGGAAAGAGAAATTGGACAGAAGCTTGCACATATGTGGCCCTGTCATCTGGACTCTGATTGGGTGGTGTGCCTGCCCCGTGTTTACCTTCCCCACTGAGATGCCAGCACCAGTATCCACTACTGACTTTTACGTCATCTTTTTCTACCTGTGGACTAACCTTTTCTCTCCTGTGTTTTTTCCTACTTCAGACACTTCTTGTTCAAGACGTCGTCAGGGACCACCCCTCTCTTCAGTAGCTCCTCCCCCGGTTACCCGCTGACCTCGGGAACGGTGTATTCTCCGCCCCCTCGCCTGCTGCCCAGAAACACCTTCTCCCGCTCAGCCTTCAAGCTAAAGAAGCCCTCCAAGTACTGCAGCTGGAAATGTGCCGCGGTGACAGCCATCGCAGCTGCTGCCCTGCTGGCCATCCTACTGTCCTACTTCATCGGTAAGTGATGACCACGCATTCATGAAGAGGATTAATTACATTTTAATCTGTTTTAATAAAGAGCGTTTTCTTTTGATGAAGAGTTAAACACACACATAGTCAGTACCTCTTAATGCATACATGCTTGGTCACATATCTTTTATTTCAGCTTGTTAGCCGTGTTTGTTTAACCCTGACCCTATAATACATGAACTTTACTCTTATTAGTAGTCATCCCAGACCACAGCGGAAATAAAGCGCCAAGCTAACGGCCCGTTGTTAACACTAAGCAGATTGTTGAGGTGTGAGCTTTGTCACTGTTGCCTTGTGCTACACTGTCAAAATCCTACTCAGCATGAGCCCTGGCCTCCACTCTGCATCTCCATCAGTAAACAGACAGGCAGGAAGAGGCCGCGCCACAGAATACCGGCCTGTTTCCGTGAGCAGGTATCAGTTAAGATAGGAACACCTAACAGACCTACGCTGGGGATTGGATGTTTTTCACTGAGCTAAAGCCAATGTCCAATAATCATACATGAAGCAATGGTAGATACTCAGAGGAGAGCACTTACCGAGCACCTCAGGAGAAGATTCTGATGGCTGTCTACTGGTGGATCTGCCAGGAAGAGAGAGAGAGAGAGAGAGAGTGAACTTTCTTAGAGTTTGTGGGAGTGTGTGTGGGCGAGGATTTTATTCCTTCTTGACCTTATTCACTGGACAGAAGAATGCAGCATGTGGGTGCATGTATGTGGAGAGAGATAGACAATAGGAGTAACAGAAAGCATACTGTATGTATACTTTCCTGTGTCTGTTTAAGTGTGTGTGTGTCTGTGTGTGTGTGTGTGTGTGTGTGTGGGCATGTGTGTGTGTGCGTGTGTCTGTCTGTGTGTTCGTGCGTGAGAAGGCAGATGTGTCACCGAGCCCTTGATTGGCCTCTTACCCCAGAGACTACAGTCAACAGATGGGGGATCTTAGGAAACAGTGGCATCAGCAGAAAGAACAGCCCGCTTATCTCCGCTACATACATTATTAATATATTTTTACATTTCATTTATATATACATATATATATACATATATATATATATATATATATATATATATATAGTGAGTGTGTATGTGTGTGGACTTTATACACCTCAGCTTGCTTGCCTGGATGTGTCCAAATTGCATATGTGCACTGTTTGTGTGTGTGTGTGTGTGTGTGTGTGTACCCCCTCGGAGTGCCCTTGAGAGTGGTGTGTGTCCTCCAGAGCAGATCAAGGCCCCTTGCCTGGGGCACACAGACAGATCCATCCTCTCCTGAGCTTTACACGGTCACACTGCGCTGGACAGCCACATATGGAGCTTCAAAACAGGAGTGGGGAGAGGAAGGAAGACCTCCCCGTTGATACTTGAGGGCAGAGAGCTAGTGGAGCATTAAAACCTACCAAAACCTCCATCTTATTCTATTAAAAGCATAGGGCGCTCTTGGGGCTGCGATGACACGATATTTGTTTCCATCAGAGGACATGTAATTGTTAATAATATAAAGCTGATAAGGAAGAAATAAGGAAAACAGTAAAAGTGTCTATTTCTGAGAACATAATGGCGTGCCATTTGCATATTTTTCTTACCACTACATCCGTGTTAATGTGCCATCTGGGTACATGCCAAACACATACAACTTGTTAACAGTACTGCCTGTCTATCCTAATTGATTAGAAATAGCTTGTTAGCTATACTAAGAAATTACTTTATGTGCATTTTTAGCAAAAAAAAGAGACTGGGAAGCAGGACATCCCAATGCAATATGAACATACTCTACTGCATGAATGAAACTCAGTGAGTTAGGAGCAAGAGTTGCTAATATGTTTTCCTTTAAATTCCACTTTCTGTGTATTTACTGTTTTATTACATCCCAAACGTCAGTGCTTTACCACCAAACCTAATTGTGCAAGTGGCCATAATTCGGTAAGCTGAGCAAGGCTGAAATGATACTTTATTGTTATTACATTATTATTTTTGCTAACTCTGAAGCCCCTTTTCAGCTGTTGTAAGGAAATGTTTTGCTCTGGTGTTTTGTCCGTGCTGAACAGAGCTGTAGCAGTGCTGCCGAGCCTGAAACCCTTGTGTTTACCTAGCTTTTTGTAGCGTTAATCATGCAGCGAGTTTCAGTCGGAAGAGTTCACTGCTCAAAAGGAGGGTTTTATAGTATTTTTTGTTAGTGTGTGTTTGTGTGTGTGTGTAAGAGAGAAACAGAGCCCAGCACTCACTAGGGGGATTGTGCAGAGCACCCAGAGCCATGTAGCGTGAAGAGGACCCCTCTGAGGCACCCGCCCAGGAGCCCACTCATAAATTACACCAGGACACATGTGCCTGAACAGCACTTTTCTTTTAGTGCGCGAATGTGTGCGTGTATGTGTGTGAGTGCTCCTTCCATGAAAACTACCTACGGAATATGTGTGTGACAATGTGTGTGTTTGATTGCGACGCTTTGAGGGCGCGCTGGTCCTCAAACGCATTTATTTTTCTTTTTGCTTCTCAAGACCATAAATAAAGCTTCAGAAATTGCTCTACAATCTTCCAGAAACACGCACACACGTATGCATGCACACTGAGAACTGTTTAGAAAGGCTGGACTCAGCATGCTTCAGGAGCATGGTAGATGATATCTCTTTGAAGCTTATTCACTGTCTCCCACTGTTAGAACGGAGCCGTTGGGACGCGATAAACACACACACGTCCAAACACAACAAACAAATCCGTGCAGCTGTGTGTCTGTGCATTTCTGTACTTGAAAGTGTGTTTGCATGAGTTTGAGAGAGTGTATTTGTATGTGTTGTATTTTCAGTTAAAGCGTTTTGCCTCCAACTCCAGCGGAGTTTGGCCTCGTCTTCACGTGTGAAGGAATGACTGAACGAATGGAGGGAGTAGGATAAACGAGAGTGCCTGTTCTTCTTTCCCCCGGCATCTTGTTTCTTGCTCCGCATGGAGCACCGGAGCCAAAGGAGAGGTGGTTGCTAGGATACAGGTGAACGGTTGGCATACAGGAGGGGAAGACAGGTCCGTCATTGTGAACGGCAACCTGGAGAGAGCGAGATAGAGGAAGGGGAAGGGAGAGGGAGAGGGGGAAAAGAAAGGGGTGGAATAGAGTCAGAGCAGAGAGGGCAGAGGGGAAGAAGGGAGGTGCGTCACTGTCAGCATGTAGCATGAGCATAAAGGGAAGAGCAAAAGGAGGATAGATGACTGGAGAGACGCAGGAGAGAAGGGCTGAGGCTGATAAGTCACTGTTGGCGCCGTGAGGGATGAGAGCGAGATTGAAGGGGGGAAACATAGAAGAGAGGAGCGAGGTCTGTTGTTTGCACTGGCGGGGAGAAGTAGGGGAGCCGAGGGGGAAGAGGGGCAGGCGTGACGACACAGCCTAGTGTGGAGAGGAGAAACTGAGGGGAGGCAGAAGGAGACGAGATGAGGTTCTGTCACCTGGAATATCTGTGGGACTAATGTCTCCTAATTGATCACAGCGAGCGGAGAACAGAGGGAATGTGACAGAGAGAGGACAGGACAGAGAGAGACGGTGGAGACAGGACAGCAACAGGGCAAACGGGGGCAATAGAAGTTACAACCAATAAAAAGAGAAGAAGGATGTAAGTCTCACAGGGCAGAAGATGTACAGAGAGAGAAAAACAGACAGAAAAAGAGATGCATTGTGGTTAGCAAGGAGAGGAAAAGGCTAGTTTGATACATAGATGAAAGATCGAGGACATGTCAGGGTCCAGGTGGATTGTTTTCACACACACACACATACAGTATGTGCACAGTCAAACACACACACACACACACACAGTATGTGCACAGTCAAACACACACACACACACACACACACAGACACAGGTGTGCCCTTGACTGCAATGAGTAAACTTGCTTGCGGTGCTGGCTGGTGTCACCTTTGCGGGGGGGTTTGTGTGAATGTGTGTGTGATGGCTGAATTTGTCGGATGCAGTTGCATACTCCACATGGTATTGTCACCACTGATGAATGAGAACACACACATGCACGCGCGCACACACATGCAATGTATTTTTAGTCTTACTCTCAGCTCCCCTGTCTATTGATTAAACAGACACGCACACACACACGCACACACACACACATCAACTGTGACCTTCATGCCTCCAAGCTAACCACTTTCCATCCATCATTGCTGTCTTGCTGTACCAGACTGATCCCAATCGCTTACTGCCCATTCCTCCTGGTTAGAAGTGTCTCACTTCAGTGTATTCATATCACTCCTCCCTTACATAAAAACATGTCAGAGATTTTACTGTGCAAAAATGTATAGTTCTGCCAACGTATACTAGGTATGATTCTGTTCAAAGAGGTTTTTTGCCTAAAACTTTTGCATATTTTTTCCTCCATCAGAATGTCAAAGACGCTGTACTGCTAAAGTAAAAATGCGTAATTTAACAGAGTGTATGTGTGTGAGATGTTCATTGATTTAGGTTTTTACAGATTTTCAGATTGTTCTCTCTCTGGAGTATAACCTATTGTACAACTGGTAGACAGGTGCATAGGAATATGAAGTATGAAAGAAAAGATTGAATTGAGCCAGTTTGAATTGAGGTATGAATTACACACATGATGTTTGGCAATTTATAAGATAATTTTCCAAGTCAAGACATCCACAGTTTGTCATAAAATTGTTGAAGTATGAGACTTAAAATACATAATTAGAAAAAAGGACCAAAAGCTGAAAATAATATGAAGGTTGAATTCCCACCCATTGTCAGCATTGAGTTTATTAGAGACAAGACATCTCTTTATACTAAAGCCCCAGGCTGTAACAACCAATCAGAAAGGGGAACCAATTTTTAAATCACCGGAGACACATTATCACATCACACTGATTAAAAAACAAAACCCAGATCTGTTGAAAGGACCAGATACCTTTAAAAGAATTTCCCCCCAGATTTGATGTCACTGTGCCTCCAAATGAAATGTTCCCTGCCACATACAGGACACTAATTATCCCATTGAACAAGGACTAACGTCTTCTCGCACCATTGACAGCTTCATGAAGGTGTTCCCGACTTATTTTGACCCGTTAAACTAGTAGTTGAGAGTTCAACCAAAGAGTAAAGTTCCCTTCTTGGATTTAAAAAAAAGAGATGCATTAAAGAAATGATTACTTGGCCAACACAGAAAATAATAGAGCGAAACATAGGAACGCAAATGTAATGTAAAGGTATTGTTGTATATCTATTTACTTTGTAATAAGATGAATTTGTGAAATCAAATAAGTTCACTGCTTCAGCCTGCTCCTTCTCAAACTAATCCTTTTATGTATATATATATATAAATATATATATAAATATATATATACTGTATACATATAAACATATACATAAAGGTGTATATATATATATATATATATATATATATATATATATATATATATAGTTACATAGATACTTCAAATAAATTATATTAAATAAAAATAATTTTTAGAGAGATTTGTCATGTTACAATAAATATAGTGAAGGTGTATCTTCGCTTAGATATATAACACATGAACTAGCTGATGGCCATTTCTTCTACAAGTAACTTGAATGTATGAAGTTATTACAAAACAAATCTGTGTACTGTACATACACTCAGAGATACCAAAAACTTTAAGTTTGTCCCACGTCATACAGAAGGACAATGTTGCGTAACCCCTTGATTCAGACTATTTACTATGAAAGTTTGGATGTTACAAGGTCTTCATCCTTTTTAAACCTGCCGACTCCCAGAGCCTTCTCACAGAGAGCGTTCTGAGAGTGAAGGACTCTGAGGCCTCTCAAAACACCAAACCATGACCATGGACAATGCACAAATCAGACAGTCCTTTCATGTCTAATATCTTTTTTATCACGACTGAAAGCAAAGCACAGAAATGTCATCTTTTTTCAGAAATATAATTTCTATTACTTATGTCTATTTTAATAATCATCCCACAAACCCCCCTTGTGACCCTGGGAAGTTTGGGAACCACTGGCTCAGTACAGGTTTGAAGTAGTAGAACATGAACAGAGAAATGGGGAGAATTGTTAGATTTTCTCATTTCTTAGAATGTCTCATTGAATGGATGTGATACAATATCACAGGTTATATTTTAGAGTTGCAAGCCATTCAACCTTCTTTCATACTAATCTTCATTTAACAATTAAAAAAAGCTTTCACAAAAATCTGAAAGTCACATTTTTGAGGCAGAAATATGACTGTTGTTTTTACGACTTCTTTCTCTGCCTTTCTAATCGTCCTGCAACCTGTCAGAATTATCTTTGCGACTCCTTTGGGGCATCTCAACCCCCTGCCTTTTGCTTCTGGAAAAAGAACATAAAGAAAAAAAATTATATTAAGATTTTTAAACAGGTTTTTAAATGTATCGCCTCTTTTGGGAGCCACATCCGTTGGTGTGTAATACAGAAAATCAAGACAAATTATCAAGTTGCTATTTACATATAAAAAGTTTTAAAATGGTCTTAACATAAATTTAGCTCTGTTTTTAGCTTTAGCTTATCTTTTTAAATTGGAGACAAAAGCAGTGAGTCCCTGAGTGTGTGACGGTCTGCTGGAGTTGGGTCGGACCTGCAGGTCTTACATTGTGGCTGCTTTCCAAACCTCCTTGACCCCAAAGTCCCCTCTCACTCTCCATGTGGCTTCCCTTCTGCTGATCCAAGGTGGAACAGCTAGAGGTCAGGATGTGTCGCTCATGGCTGTGTGTGTGCGTGTGTGTGTGTGTGTGTGCGCGTGTGTGTGTCTGAAAGTGTGAGGTGACAGCATATGGTGAATGCAGGAACCTGGGCATAAGGATCAGACGGGGAACGTGTGTCCGTAGCAGAAGGGCCTGTCGTACTGATAAAGGTTAGGGTCTCACCGAACGCTGCCGGTCCTAGAAGAGACCAGGGCATGGCCAGGACCAGGCTCAAGGTGCTAAACCATCTGCACCAGAGGGATAAATAGGTCATCTGCACTGGCCAGGTGATGCAAAGCATGGTGCACACTTGTTCATCCAGCACATGGAGGAAGTATCAGTGTTCATCCTCTGACTTTCTGTCTGTATACCTGGAGTCTCTGCACGTGCTTTGGAGGATATATCCTTTGCTTTGACGTGTGCAAACATCCACTCACTGATTTTGCTGAGTGTTCGTATTGGCTGCATTAGCGTGCATGGGCTCATTTCATTTATTTCCTCATTCATTTATTCATTAGCGCGGGTCTTATCGGGGGCCCAATCGTTAGTCCAATTAGGGCTATGGTGCCTCACTAGTCCTGTGTGCGAAACAGGAGATGGATGAAGGCAAAGTGAAAGAAATCACTGTCTTCTCTTTTCCTCTCTCTGTATTTCATTTTCTTTCAGTCTCTCCGTCTCTTGGCCTCCGGAGCGTACTCTTCCTTCGTCTTTCTTCCTCACTCATTCTCTCTCACTCTCTGATCTGTGATAAGATAGCATAGTTCCTCATATCCTGTTTCTAATACAGATCGATGCGAGGGAAAGGACCGAGGTAGGAGGGGATGAGGCGAGGCAGAGTGGGTTGATGTGGAGAAGAGAAGGTGCAGGGAGGGGAGGGGTCAGGGTAGAGATATCTGAAGAGGAAATGAGGATTCAGTAAGGAGGACATCACTCAGATTCACATCTCTTTTCATTTAGCCCATCACACACATGCACACGCACACACACAGCTACATCTGCATCGAGTCGTCTCAATATTTCAGTGCCAATAAGGAGCCACTTCTGCCGTGTGATTGAGTGTGTTGCCGTTTCTCCCCACTAGACACTGTTTTGCAGGTGGGAAGCTGCGAGAAAAACTCACGTAACCTTTTGTGTTGCAGTCAATTACAGTTCAGTTGCATCAGCTGGGTGAGGAGGTCCCGATGGGGGTGGCAGTGTGTGCTTGGCGTGTGTGCAACTTGTTGTTAATACCGTGCGATATTTAAGCAAGCACACACACTCACACACACACACGCACACTCAGCAGAAGCAGACAAATTGTCTCTCTCAGTGTCTATGACCCCCAAGGGCAAAAGCCAACCGCCGCCCCCGTCCCTCTGTCTGAGACTCTAAATGATCTCAGCAAGCAGTGCCTTTAAAACGGCTGCTTTATTTATAGACTACATAAGGGGATATTGTGTGGTAAATTCTAAGAAATATCCCAAACGGCCTGAATATTAAGAGCATGAGGCAGCACTATGCTCTTCTCTCAGTCGCCCCCCTCCCATATTAGCACTGCACCCCTTGCAGCGATAGAGAGACAGCGAGTGATGCAGAAAGAAACCCCCAAGGTGCTTTTTCTCAAATGGCTGCTTTTTGTGCATGTGTTAGTTTTGGACAACAATGTCTACCAGCTCACCAAATGAGGGCCTTGGAGATGGCTAAAATCAGAAAGGCAGGTAAAAAGTCTTCCTAAACCAATTAGCAGTCAAGCCGAGGATGGGGGGCTGGTCTCAGCTACAATCACCGCCCTAATTGAGGTCAGAGTTTTTAATTTAGTGGTGAATTAGAACAGTTAATATGCATTTTTCAGGACGGCCAGGGGAGATGGCAAAGGAGAGTGGGATGCCTGTGTGTGAGCTCCTGTGTGCACACACGCGTGCTCTCTGTGTAATCTCACTCGCATTGCAGGAGATTACACACAAATACATGCAAGAGGCCATTTTCTGCCTTTGGTGCAATTAGGAGCAGTGCAATTGGTTCAGATGCTGCCTTTTAAATAGGCAATGATATGGTTGAGTTGGGAAAGAAATGGGCGAGAGACATTAGAGCACAGAGGAGGAACAAGAGAAAGAGAGGGAGAGAGTTGGAACATGTTCCAGAGAACAGAATGATGATGATACAATATTTTCCAGTCAGGGAACACTCAGTGCGACAGTCTGCCACAAAGGCACCTTTCTCCATCTCTGCTGCTCTCTTCCCCCCCACTCATGCAGAAATCCATTTGCACCCTTTAACTCGGAGAGGTATAAATATTTCCCCAAAACACACGTTGAGCACATGAGCATTGTATATCTGTCTGATTGCCTGTGTTGAGAACCACTTACCGTCAAAGGATAAATCACAACCATCTTTTCTTACCCGTCCAGGCAACGAATACAGGGCCACTCATCGCTTAAATCTTTCCTCTTCACTTGCCATCCTTCTCTCCCTCCCTCTTTCCATCCGTGGGGGCCCCCTTAGTCATCTCTTCCTCTCTTCTCTGCAACATCATCTGGAGCCTGTTTTTCTGCTCTTTTTCCTTTATCCTCCGGGGATTTGATATGTTCTTATATATTCTCTCAGTTCTTGCTGTCCTCCAGTATTCTCTCCATTCCTCTCTTCTTTCTGTCAAGGTTTGCCTCTGTTTTCTCAAGAGCTCCTGACCTCTGTCTCCGAGCCGAGCCACCACCTCATGCTTTTCATCTCAATGTCCCTCCATCCATTAGTTCGTCCTTTTTCCTTTCTTCTTCTTCTTCTTCTTCTTCTTATTTTGTCACATGATCACGAGTGCTGCCGCCGCTGCTGCAGATGTTGTCTTTTGCAGATGATATGGCAAGCACTTTGCCTCTCTGAATTATGCATCGAGATTACATAAAAACCTCTTGAAGCAACAGATCTATTTTTAATCCAACTCGTTTGCTTGTTAAACCTGTTTTTCTGTGATCTTTCCATGTGTGTGTGCATGTGAGAAGACCTAGATTAAAAAAGGAACGCAGCACAAGTCAGACAATCTCTCTTTTTCTCAACTGTGTCTGTCAGTCAGACTCAATTCAGATAGGCTTTACTGGCATGACATTTAATAAAGCCTCCCTATGCAGCTTGAAAACAGTAATTACTGCAATTATGATGCAATTATGATGGTAACACAAAGCTAAATAAGTCAATTTCAGCAGTTTCGTTTAGGCTGAAATTAACAAAGTTAGAAGTGTTGTTAACATAAGGGATGGTGGTTGTAAAGGGAATGATAACAAGTGTCCCTCTGTGTCTCTGTCTTTCTCTCCCTCTCCGTCTCCTCTGCTCTTCGTGTTGCTGTAAAGAAACCTGTTGACAAAGCATTGGCTTCTGTGCTCAAGTCGCCAAGGAGTAAGAGTGCCACCTATTGGTCAAGCTTTCCCAACCAACCACAGAAAAAAAGAAGGAAACGAAATCTCATTCTGGAAAACCACACGCGCACCGACCCTCAAACACGCACACACACAGTGAACAGACGTGCACAGTAGACTAACTATAGGGCTGCCTGATGTGTTCTTGGGGATGACCTAGATTGAGAGCACCGTCACAATAGACTCACTATTGCTTACTGTCTCCCGCTGATTCAATAGGTAATCTTTCCATCGACTGCTTCCCCAGATACCATTTCTGCGTGTGTGCGCCTCAATGCGTGCACGGAGGCATGTCTACGTTATCTACGTGGAAGGACAGGCAAAGATAAGAAGAAAAGACAAAGAAAAAAGGGGGCATTAGAAGGAAAAGAGGGAGAGGAATGAAGGTCAGCGTGATGAGAGAGGCAAGGGCAAGAGGTGGATATAAGAGGGAAGAGACGGGGAGGAAGGACATTGTAGTTTTTCTGCTTCTCTCCCTCCCTCGCTCCGTCTCTCTTGTCCTCTAT